>NC_071263.1:24546970-24789470 GCF_023375685.1 Ictalurus furcatus
CATCTCAGGGGAATTCCTCAAATCCGTCGAGAAAATGCCAAGAATACTTTTCTGGAAATTCTAGGCAAAAAAGGGTGTCTACTTTGGAGATGCTAAAATACTAAATTATTTTGATTTATTTGGGATTTTTTAAACACAACATAATTCCCATAGGTCCATTTGTGTTACTCCAGAGTTTTGATGACTTTATTATTATTCTATAAGGTTCTATGTTGAAACCTACAACTAAAATTTTAAAAAGGGAAAATAAGCTGAATCTTTTACAGAACCCTTGAAATACCCTTTAAGAAGTCTTTTTTTTGTTTTTTTTTCTAAGAGTGCATGCTGCCTACTTAAAGGCAGGAGGAGATTTTGATATCTATTTTAACATAGTGCCATGCAGTTTGGTTTTTATGATTGATTGATTGCTTGATCTATTCATTCATTCATTTGATCCCATATGGGTGATTGAATAGCGATTTTAGATACATAATTGTATTCAGACGTGTGTTTTAGTGAAAATGTTTTAGTCAAATTCTTGCTTATTTAACACAATATCTACAAAAAAAAAATAAAAAAAAATGATGCAATACTAATTACTGAGTTACCCCAGTGGATACACACAGTTCAAAGCATAGAATAAACATAATAGTCAGGAACAGTTATGACACATGTCTGAAATTCAGAAAAACTCTAGCAACACTATGTAAGAAATAAAGCAGAATGGGGTGTGCTGTTATAGGAAAATAATCAACAACAGGGTGGTGAAGCAGTGTTACTGATTATTTTCTCTCATGCATAACACTTTCTCTCATATCACAGCAATTTGCCATGATTACAGCTATTGTAGGCGATATAATTTATTAATTAATGACACGGCATACTTTTTAATGTTGGGGAATGTCCACGAAACACATTTGATACTGTTATCACTTTATCATCTTTTCCTTTCCAGCCTCTTTTTCTTTTTTTGCCAATCACCATGTTATCCAGAAACCAGAAAGTGCAAAGTCTTCTACTCTAGACGTCCCTGTGTCAGGGAAAAATATACTGTTGTGCCTCCGTTAATACACAAACAAACAAACAAACAAAAATTAAAGAAAGAAAATCAATTGGGGTTTAAGGTTTTAAAATATATTTAAAATGTAGGGTTGTATATGACGTCTTGTATATAATCTATATGGTTTTAAAAAATATATTTTTTAATGAATTAAACAAGTGGATAAATTGGGATAGCTGGAGGACGCCCAGGCAGCTCTATTACACAGTATAGTAAAGAAATGTAAATAATCACATGGCATAATTGTAGTTATAATTATCACATTTTATAATATTTTATACAGCTATTCTTTCTGTAAATGTATCTAATTCCTGATTATTACATATTTAATCATTAAACAAAATTATAAATTTTTTTGTATCATTAATTTTAATATCAAAACTAACAAAAGAGCAATACTGAAACCTTAAGATCTGACCATCCAATTGTAGTTAATTAAATTAAACCCTTAATGCAGAAACAAATATATATATATACTATTTATATATTTCCCCAATATTTTAGCAGTACTAATTTTTTTAAACTGTATAAATTTACACAAATTAACAGTCGCCCTTTTTTTTCCTCCAGATTGTTGGCACCGGTGAAAGAAATCCTATTTTCCCCCGGACTTCTCATTACAGGTAATATATGTGCAGCGTGCAGCGTTCATTGGACGGTTCTGGTGTCAATCATCCTCGGTGATCCCACCTCCTGGGTTTTTAAATGAGCGCCAAAAGAAAGTGAACTATTCAACCTGTAGCTGTCGCGAGGAGCGCGCGCGCGTGCTGGATAAAAGCGGGTTGCTATGGCGATCATCAGTCTGTGAGCGAGCGCGAGCACTATGTAAACTCTCACCTTCATACAAACCTAAAGAAGAAAGTGGACGAGAGGAGGACTTTTTTGGCGGGTGGGTTTCTGCTCATTAAGCATTTGACTCGTGCGTAGCAGTGACTGTTCGACATTAAGAGACATGTTTCCTCATCACTTGGTGGTTCTGTGTTCTTTGACCCTGTTCGTGACGCGGATCTCGGCACAGAAATCCAACGGTCAACGGGTGAGTGAGAAAATGCGCGCGCGCGCACGCACGCACACACACGTTTATCATTTGTCTTACAATCCTTGTGAGGACCTTCCAATTACTGCAGCTAATTAATGCTATGCAACACCTAAACCAGAGTCTATTATTAACCTCAGTAACCATAAGGAAAACTTTTGCCTCTTTTATTTATTTATTTACTTGTTTGTTTGTTTATTTATTTATTTAGGGTTTGTGTGTGTGTAAAAGGCAGTTTTGCTTGTGGGGACCTGCTAAATGTCCCCACAAGGCCAAACTGTCAGATACTCTAATCCTGGTAGGGACTCTATATCTTGTTTCCCACCAAGATATAAAAACACACAAGCTGTCACACATACACACACACCAGCTAGGATTAATTATCAAGTATTTATACACCAATTGTACCATAGTCATCATTTATTTGGTTTCATTTATTGATTAAATAGTCACTAACATGTGCCTGAATGAGTCACATGACCTGGTGACCTATCCCATGTACCTGAAGGACATGAAATCAGACTGCACTGTATTCTCCTCTTCGTACTTCGAAGGTCTGCCTGCTCAATACAAAGAGAAGTAGATGAATCAGCATGGCATGGGATGAATATTTCATTAGCCTGTGCTATATTATATATAATTATGAGTCTAATTATAACAGAGAATCGTGATTCAGGATGTTCCAATCCCGATTTTCTGTTTTCAGTCCGATACTGATATCAGAGCTCTGAGTATCAGACTACACCTGATACCATACAGACACCCTAACAGTAACAAGCTTTCGACACTTATCCAAAACTTTAGAGATGTGTACTGACGGCACGCATTAGGACATGTGTCCTTTGTTCACGGGCATGATCGGAGTTGCATTAAAACCTGTGAGCAGATCGGAATAAAAAAAGATGTCATTTACGTTTGCTCAGCAACTTATAAGCGAGACAGGATGAAACAGAGAGTTAAGGGCTTTCCTCAAGGAGTCAAAAACGACTTTGTGGTGCTGGGATTTGAACTCACTTGAATCCTTCCAGACAGCAGTCCAAAACCTTAACCACTGAGTCGTCACTTCACACACAAGGCTTCGAAAGTAAAGCTCCCCCCAAAAAGCCCTAAAGAAAGTAAAGATAAAAGTATCAGAATCAGATTGGTGCATCCATAGTCTCACCATATTCTAGGCATTAATGCAGAGTAAACTTGAAAAAAAAATAAAAGGAAAAGAAGTAAAGTCAGATTGGAATGAACGCATATACCGTACATTATTGAAATAACAGCCACTCAGCGCTGAATTATGAGTCTTACACTCATAATTGTTAATGGTCATTTGTGTCCAAAGGTTGTAGGTGTGAATTCAAGACAAAGCTTTTAGCTGCATAGACTATTCAATCGAATTACACCAAATGATTTGAGTATACATTTCAGTCTTCATGATTACTGAACTTGCATAACATTTCGAATAAAGAACACACCACTTTGGATGTAGAATTATTATTATTTTTTTATTTATAGATCAATACTGAATAGTCCAGCTGTGTATGAACGGAGCCACATTGTCCTGTGGGTTTGCCAGTGATACTTCAGTGAACCCATTGCCCTTTTGTCGTATATGTCTTTTGCTCCCCTTGCACCCCTCTGGGTTGTAAGAAAGGAGTGAGCTGTTGCCTTCTTGGCTCTGCATTTTATACAATTTCAACAAAGACAACATTGTGGATTTCTTTTTTTTTTTTTTTCACAGCTGAATCGGTTTGCGGGGGCAGGACGCCCTGAATGGTAGCACTATATGGCTGTATTTAAAAGCAATACTTTTCCATCAGCCAGCTTTTGTTTTCCGTCCATACGTCAGGCCGTCATTTTCACAAGTGAGAAAGTCTGAGTCACGGTGATGAGCCTTATTCTTTCCTCGCTCTCTTTCTCTCCTCCTCCTTTTTTTTTGTCTACTCCCCTACCCCTTTTATACTCTGGTCTGAATCAATGATATGACACTGGCCAGACAAAACTCTACAATGTGCCCCAGTTACAGCATTTTTTCCATCTGAGAGAGGGAGAGAAACCTCAAGTACCTGATGGGCCAGCATATTAGGCCCAAGAATGATTTGGCAAGATTGTCTTTTTCGGATAATGTCTATTTAATGAGCCACAGAGACCACAGAGAATGAGTGAAAGTGTGCGAAAGCGAGACAAAAAGAGCAGGAAACGTAGGATGAGAGCAAAAGAGAGGAAACAAGTGAGAAGTTGGCGGATGGCGCAGAGGGACTGTCATAGTTGTGGTCTAAGCGTGTGTTGACTCATAGATGAATCCATGAGCAAGTAATGCATTATTCTGATTTAAAAGAAGAAAAATGGATCATCTGTAAACGTTGATGAGAATGTAAGGAACATTTGCATGTTGTTTTAATTATGCCGTTTTAATCAATATATTTTAGACGTTTTATGGAGTACCAAAGCGTTTTATTGGCGTGTGGAAGAATCTGTTCATGTAGGACTTGAATGTGAAAGCAACAGAGTATTGCATTAGGAGCAGTTTCAAAAATTTTAATTGCTCCATTTTCTTCAGACTATCATGAGAATGTCTTCTTACCTTTTCTTGATTTAACACTGATACAGATATTATATTTAGTTACTGGGCTTCCTGAGACAAGATGACTCTTTCAACAGGTGGTGTGTGTGTGTGTACACTGTAAGAGAAGAAAGACTGAAAAACTTTGTCGGCAATACTAAACAAGTCCTCCCTTTTGCGCCTGAGAGGTTTCTAAAACACCCTGGTGTAATCATTACTGGAGGTCAGAGGGGTTATGATATTAAAACGCTGAAGTAAAACGCTTTAAAAACTGTCCTCCCCTTTGTGCCTCATTAAAGCTAACTTATCTCTCGGTTGTGAGAACGGAAAGCTTTATGAGGAGTTATGAGCACCGTGCTGGAAGGTGCGTCCAAGCCAGTTACAGAATTCTGCACAGTAAGTTTTATGGAAAGTCAAATTCGATCAGGATTAAAAAAAAAAAAGCCTTTCTTGCCATCAGAGGGATTGTAACTTTCCATTTCTGCATTTAATCAGAATTGAGGGCCTCGTTTCTAGAACATACACCTGAACTTTAAAGCTGCATAGGGATAAAAAATAAAAATAAAAATAAAACGTTTTTCACCAAAGTAGGGAATCTAGCTAAATGAAACAAATCATCCGCTTGGAGTGTATGAATGCCACATGAAAACAGTCTCTTGTTTCACAAGTGGACAAACATGACCCTTGTATCTCTGTGGTGACAGAGTAGAGAAAGAGAAAAAGATCTATCATGCCCTTAATAACTCAATCTTTCAATAATTGGCATAAATGACACACCAATGGACTCATATTTTCACTGTATCAGATAAATTAATTATTGCAGTTTTTGTCCAGTCACCATATTTCAAAGGCAGAACATGGTATTTCTGATTTATTGGATAACTTAAGGGTTAAATGTCTAATAGCCACGTGTTCTCTGTTTTATTTTATTTTTTTCAGCCCTAAGAGATGTTTCTCAACACTATCTTGGGAAGTACCAGCTGTAAAATTAATAAAATGTTAATAAAAACAAGATCTACAGTATTTAAGTTGGACATGGTGCAAGCATCTGAAAAATCAATCAGAGCAAAGACTCCAGTCCAGTCAAATGAATTCACCTAGGATCTGCCGTTTTGTCTGTGCTTGTAGAAAGCCATATATTTGGCAATGTATAGATGTGTGACAAAATAAAGGAAAAACGTAATGAATGATTAGCAGGTGTACTGCTTGATATATTTAAGCATTTAGCATCGTAACATGCACAGTGACATGTGTAAGTATGCTGAGCAGGCCCATATGACCTTGATTTTGGATCAAGATAGCAGTCACAAAGACTGCTCAGCTGGATTCAGTTTCAATAGAAACATTGAGTAAAATGACACCTGTATTTAGATTGATGGTGAAGTTGTCAGTAATTAGGGCTGGAAATTGTGGCATGTTCAGTGAGTGTGATATTTAAGAAAAATCAAATACAAAAACAGAAGAGTAAGTGAGGTTCTTCAGGTAACTTTGCATGTCAGTGCAAGGTCATAATTCGACTGTCAGCTGTCAGCAATCCATCAACAAGTAGAACAAACAGTCCATCAACAAGTAGAGAAATATGAGAGAATATGGATGTAAGCAAATATTAATATGGAATGGACAGATAATGTGTTTAAATTAATACAGATTCAAATAGTAGGCTGAGAATAGAGGTGCATTTGAACTGGGATCCTGTGGAATGCAATGAAAAAGTCATGCACATGGGAGGTTTTTTTCCCTTCATATACAGTATCTCACAAAAGTGAGTACACCCCTCACATTTTTGTAAATATTTGATTATATCTTTTCATGTGACAACACTGAAGAAATGACACTTTGCTACAATGTAAAGTAGTGAGTGTACAGCTTGTGTAACAGTGTAAATTTGCTGTCCCCTCAAAATAACTCAACACACAGCCATTAATGTCTAAACCGCTGGCAACAAAAGTGAGTACACCCCTAAGTGAAGATGTCCAAATTGGGCCCAATTAGCCATTTTCCCTCCCCGGTGTCATGTGACTTGTTAGTGTTATTTGTGGAACACAGAAAGACCACATTCATTTACAGAGGCACTGCACGCTGCATTTACAGCATCTTTAGTAATGGCCTGGTCAGGGTTGCAATGGTTTAAATTAAGCTACTATTTTTTAAAATTATTTTATATATTACATATTTGGGAAATACTAGTTGTAACCAACTATATTCATTATAAATGATCAGGTGCAGGTATATATTAAATAATAACTATGTGAGCTGGAATATTAAAAAAAAAAAAAAAAAGCAGTTCCACTCACATCTCTAGTTGAGACCAATTATGAATTGTGAAAGCCAGAATTGCTGATCTGCTTAGGGCGTGCAGGTGGAATTGGTCATATTTATACCCCTCTCTTATGTAGTGTCTGGTGTTCCCTTTGTTATTGAGGTGTGTGGCGTCATCATGCCAAGATCTAAAGAGTTCTGTAAGGCCCTCAGAATAAAGGTTGTGGATGCCTATGAGTCTGGCATGAGTCTTGCCAATGAGCATATAGGCAAAGCCCAGGCCTTTTGGAATAATGTGCTCTGGACAGATGAATCAAAGATTGAGTTGTTTGGTCACAGTAACAGCAAACGTGTTTGGTGCAGACCAAAGACTACTTTTCAGGAGAAGCACCTCATACCAACTGTGCAGCACGGTAGTTGAGATGTTATGCTTTGGGGTTGCTTTGCTGCCTCAGGGACTGGACAGCTTGCATTCATTGATTCATTTACTAATTCTGCATCATATCAAAGAGTGCCTGAAAATAATGTGAGGTCATCTGTCCAAAAGTTGAAGTTGAATCGAAAGTGGACCTTTCAACAGGATAATGATCCTAAGCACACTAGCAAATCCACCAAGGAATGGCTCAAAAAGAAGAAATGGAGGGTTATAGACTGGCCTAGTCGAAGCCTGGATTTGAATCCCATTGAAATGATATAGGGGAGATTTGAAACGGGCAGTACACGCAAGAAAAACCTCAAACATCTTGCAACTGAAAGAATATTGCATGGAAGTGTGGTCAAAAATTCCAGCATGCCTGGTGGTCAATTATGCAAAACGTCTTCTGAGGCCAAGGGTGTACTTACTTTTTCCACAGAAGCGTATCACATGTATTGATATTTCTATTGAATAAATGATTGAAAAAGCTACTTTTCCTTGTGGTTTTGTTCAAGTATGCCAACTTTATTAATAGGTACTGTTTTGTCAAATTTGTCAAAAAAAATGAATAGTAATATTTACCATAAAATCCTGAATAAAGCTAGTTAATATGTGGGGACTTCAAAGAATGAAGTGCAACCTCCAAAGCTGGCACCCGATTTAAAGAAAATAATTAATAAAACTTCTGATAAAGGATCTGTGATCTATGATTATACAATAGCTAAAACAAACCTGTTTGAAAAATGTTCACCTGTACAAATGAATGAAAACCATTCATTGCTTTTTAGACAGGATGCCAGATTTCCCGAGGTTGATGTCTACACACTTCTCTGATCTGTACATGGTTCTGATCTTTACATGGTGAATAATTTCAAATCCTTTGTGAAAGCTTCTAGCTTGAAGTATTTGGACATACTGTATGTAAATGTTTTCTCAATATGTTAGTTTAGTTTATTAAGGCCAGCTGACCGCTTCTACCTTTACCTTACCTCTGCCGTTTCAGTGCTGTCCCCTACTTAAAAACACCATGAAGGGAATCTGGGAGCTGTAGGAAGTATTAGAGTATAGGGTCTGAAATAAAACAGTTTAACAGTTCAGTATGTTGAATAATCTCACAAAATGTCCTGTTTTACTGAACATTTTTGTTGACTAGACACATTGACTGTTAACCAGAGACATTTTTGTTCAATCACAAGCTTATTTCACTGTGTGACTAGTCCTACTCCACAGAAGTTGTGTCTCTAACTACAGTGTGTGTGTGTGGGTGGGTGGGTTGTGTGTTAGACTGATTTGTGCTCTCTCTCGCACTTGTATTTGGCTTTAACTGTTGGTTCCTTTAGCAGCTCTGTGCTTGGATTGAATTCTGCTTCACTTGGACGTCGCTTCGGATAAATACACTTGCCAAATGAATAAATGTAGAAGTAAATATAACTGACATGATTTTGAAAAGAAAAATGCTGTAGTAGATGTCAGTGAGAAAAACGGAATACCCCAAAGAGAAAAAAAAAAAACATCCTAGCAAGTGAAAATATTTAAAATATCATCAAATATAGCCAGTATTTCCTATTATACGATTATAAAAAGCAAAACAAAAATATATATAATGTATATTTCTATACATTTTTAAAACTAATTTTCAAGCTTAAAATATTCTTATTCTATTGGCAGATTTCTAATTTTAAGAATTTATTTCTAGAAAGAAACAAAATTATTTGCCAATAGAATAAGACAATTTAAAACCCACAATTAGTAAAAGTATCTAAAAATATTATTAAGATTATAACATTTTTAAATATATGTTTTAAAATCTCATAATAAGAAATCTTAAATAAATTTCCCCAAATTTGAGATATTTCCACTTGGGTTTTTTTTTTTTTTTTTTTTTTTGTAGTGACGGTCTGTTCATGAATAAAATTAACCAAGACCATCTGGGCCTTTGGCTGTAGTACAGTGAAATATGATCAATATGTTTTAGAGCAAACATTGTAGACCAAAGATTCTGCTATGATTTCATCTTGGTAGTATAATTTAATCCTGACCACTGGATTACAAAAAAGCTCCACAACATCAGATTCACATCTGTGATAGATGCTTAAATATGTTCTGTTCTTTAAAGTCAGTTTAGCGTGTAAAACTTTCCATGACAAATCCCTGAATAATTCATTTCTTTACTCAAATCTACCTCAAAAAATAGTATGGGATCCCAGCCTTATGATTCTCAGGCTTTGAAAAACGATTGATGTTTTCATCAATCTGTTTCACGCTGCTTTAAATGGCGGTCGCGCATTTGTTTAAGCACCCATTAGAGAAAGCTCATGTTGGGGTAATAAAAACGAATGTGTAAATTGCTGATGTGCTCAGATGCTGGGTCTCCAGCATACCTGTGTAAGTGCATCACCAAAAGCCTTGTAAAGCTGCATGAAGAACAAATGCAGACAGACCAGTATGTGCCAAGAGTGCATTCTCCCAGCCTTACAGATACAAAGTCTGGTCCCGGCCACTTTTCTCTTTTCCCACCTCTCTTTTAATTAGCTCACATCACAACCCACCACAAGCTGCAAATGTACAACGTGAGAGCGCAAGAGAGAGAGCGCGCGCGAGAGAGAGAGAGAGAGAGAGAGAGAGAGAGAGAGTGAGTGTACATGTAATATAGCTTTTTACAGCCTACTTTTAACAGTGTCTTCTCTGACATACTGACACTCACTACCGACAGACAGAAGGCAGACGGCTCAGTTGGACCGAGTGTCTGAAAGAGAGTGAGAGACTGAAAGATAGGGAAAGTGTGTGTGTGAGAGAGAGAAAGCGAGAGAGGGGGGGATAGAAGACTGGCTGTGTATTTGATACACAATGAAAGACAGCTGGGATTTGGATCAGGGAGGCTTTTCGACACAGAGAATGTGTTCTGGGTCAGTGCTAAAGCATTTCGCTGTGGAGAGATAGCAGTGGGTATCAGCAGAGTGATATGGCACACTGTGGGAAACACCGGCGAGATTGCCAGCCTCCCAGAGCCTTCAATTACAACAGGATAAAGCAAGACTCCCCCCCCCTCCCCCCGAGAAGTGTATCATTGCAAAATCGGTTTTTGGCATGTTTTATGAAACATGACAAGATATAGGAAGTCGGTGGTTAACTGCAGCAACCTGATCTCATGCAGGAATTGTAGGGAAAAAGAGTGGTGGATTTTATATTATTGAAGCCGTGAGAAAAGCTATGGCTGATAACTTTAATGATTTGCTCTTCTGAATATTTTTCACATTCTTCTGAATATTTAAGTGTGATTGTGTGAAATCTTCGACATTTCCACATCACTTTTCTTGTTTCTTGGCATGGAGAATTTACACCATTTGGTCTTAAAGCTTAGTCACATGGTCAAGTCTTGCAATCCAAAAGCTCCAGTTTCAGATTATTGCTGTCCATGTTTTATTACTCTTTTGAGACTGAATGGGTTGTAAATATATGTTTTGTAAGTACTTTCCCCCCCTGTTTTTCTCACCTACTTGGTCACCTGCCAATTCTCATGCCCTATAATATGACAGCTACCAACCAGGGAGGGTGAGGGCTAACCAATACTTCCTTCATGACATTAATTCCTGCCATAATGGATAATAATAATAATAATATCTCAAAAACCTTCCTTTGCTGTCTCTTTCTATCCGCTCACTTCAGAGCCTTTGTGCTTCATATTTTCCCATATTCCTTTCTCAGAGTCCTTCCTATTTCCTGGGTGGCCTCATCATTAACAAGATCTCTATTGTTTCCTAACTAAATTAATAAGACTAGAATAGAACAGTAATATGTAACTCTGCTCTGTCCTCCACCGCCCTACCAAATAAAAAAACATATTGTAACAGGAATTGCAAAGCAAAAATTAACAAGTCAGATGTGTAGATGATGAAGTATGAATGCTTATGAGGTATGAAATATGAGTGAGGTATGAAGCTATAATCTACCGCAGTGGTCACCAACCCTGTTCCTGGAGATCTACCTTCCTGAAGACTTAAGCTTCAACTGTAATCGTGTCCAGCTGACCCTCTAATCATTGCCTTAAGAAATTCTTGGTCAGCAAATACAGGTGTGTTAGGTTTAGGTTGGAGATGAAACCTACAGGAATGTAGATCTCCAGGATCAAGGTAGGTGACTACTGATCTACAGTATTTGTGGGAAATAGAGGGGTGGCTTATCATACAAATTGAATTTATAGCTTCTTCAAGTAATTGGTGATATTGGTTATCTTGATATTGGAGGATGCATGTGCAAACACACACACACAAATTTATATTTAAGTGTCTGTTTAGTTGTGCATTTAGGTGCACATTTTTTCAAATGAAGGAATACAGGCTCATGTGTAAAGTAAAAGCAATCACTGCTTCCATGTGATTTAATGTAACAATGCAAAAAATCGACAATTTTTTAAAAATTATAGCAGGAAATTGTTGTGATTGTTGTATGTAGTATGTAGCCAGTTGGTTTTGACCAGAAACAAATGCTTGGGAATATATGAAGAATATGACTAGTCTAAATACAACCTAAATGACAAAAAAGTTGGGACAGTCTGAAAAAGTTGGGACAGTATGGAAAATGCAAAAAACAAACAGACAAAAAGAGTCATTTGAAAATTCAGTTTGCCCCGTACTATATTGAAAACACATTATTAACACATTATTTTATGTGGGACAGTCCACTGTTTACCACTGTGTAACATCACCTTTTCTTTTATTAACACTTATTAAGCGTTTGGGCGCTGAGTGCAGACACTACATGGTTAAGTTTAGCAAGCAGAATTTTCCCCCATTCATCCATTATGCATTTCTTCAGCTGCGCAGCTGTACAGGGCCTTCATTGCTTTATTTTGCGCTTCGTAATGCGCCACACACTCTCAATCGGAGACCGGTCAGGACTGCAGGCAGGCCATGCTTGCACCCACACTCTCTGCTTATGCAACCATGTGCTTGTAATCCAGGCAGAATGTAGTTTGGCGTTGTCTTGCTCTGGATGGCAGCACATGTTGCTCCAAAATGTGTACATATCTTTCTGGATTAATGGTGCCCTCACAGATGTGCACGTCAGTGCCCATGGCATGGGTAACTAAGGCTGTGACGGTGGCCATGACAACCGCATCACCACTGTGGTAGTTTGAGACCACGGTGGTGGAGAGCCACCTGCGGTGGTGTCACATCACATGCCACGTTAATGTTTCTGCTTGAGTGGGCACTACAACAGGTACAAAGTACAACATTTTGTATACAAGTATAATAATGAGTTTCTATATTAATTTGTATTTATAACCTACCATATAGCGGGAGACTTTATATTAATACACAGCTTATGTAATCATAATCAAACGACTTATATGGTGTTGTCTGTTAGTTTGGTGCGGGTATGTTTGAGCGCGGCAAAATCCAGTCAAGTGAATTCTGCAGTTTCACTTCAGGTTCTGGGATGGATCTTGTTGGGAATCCAAATGTTACAGGCGATGTAGGAACATTTTGGATTTGTGCCTAACGAGAGAGAAACGTGCGACTGTATCCATTTCCTCATTCCACTTCTTCTCCTTCTCCCCAGGTCATTCACAATACCGTATCCCATAGTGCTCTCAGGCTGTTTCTCATTGCAGCAACACTAGAGCTGCAACAACTATTCAATAAAATCGATAATAATTATCGATTAGAATATTACCGATTAGTTGGTCTGCGCGCGGCACGGGGAGATTTACTCATTACATTACTTCTGTTCAGAAAACACGCTTTGGATAGTAAATACTAAAGTTGTGTCCTAAGTGACATACTGTACACATACACTGTGCACGGAGTACTCTACCATCTAGTATATGAATTTTAGAAAGGTAATCTCATCTCAAATGGAACACTAGCGGGTTTTTACTAATCGGAAGTATAAGCCACTTCCTAGTCGACGGCGCTTGACGTCACACGCACGTAATGCGACACCGCTAGCTTTAGCCTCAGAGTCACTGATAATGACTTTCTTCAGTTTACTGTTTCTGTCAGCGTTACCTTTTTTCCCAACATGACCTCAGTCCTCATCAGACGGAGGCGAAATTGTCACGTGTCTGAGGAAGAAAGTGTGCGACCTCTAAGTCCTCTAAGGCAGGGTAGCATTTTATATTAAACACCGGTACAGGGTGTACCCCGCCTTGTGCCTGATGCTCCCTGGGATAGTCTCCGGGTTTCCCGGTGACCCTGAAAAGGATAAAGCGGTATAGAAGATGGATGGATGGATGGATTTTATTTTAAATAATAAAAAAAAGGCACTGAAAGTTTGCCCCGCTCCGTCCGATTAATCGAAAAAATAATCGGCCAACTAATCGATAATGAAAATAATCGTTAATTGCAGGCTTTTCACGACACAACTAATGCTGAGTTGTTTCACTGATGGAAGTGCTAAAATAAAGCCCCATTTAATTTTTTTTAATTAAATGACATACCATGACAGACGCTGGCTTTTGGACCTGACGCTGATAACAGCTTGGATGGTGCTTTTCCTCTTTGGCACGGAGAACACGACAGCTGACCACAAATCACGATTCTACTGTGCCGATGAGACCGAGCCCAGAGAAGTCGGTGGCGCCTCTGGACAGTGTTGATGTTTGGCTTCTGCTTTGCATAGTAAAACCTTAACTTGCATCTGTGGAAGCAGCAGTGAACGGTGTTGACTGACAAAGGTTTACCAAAGAATTCCTGAGCCCATGTCAGGATATCCATTACAGACTCATGACAGTTTTTTAAGACAGTGATGTCTGAGGGATCGGCGATCACATGCATTCAGAAGTGGTTTTTGACCTTGCCCTTTACTCAACAAGATTTGACCGGATTCCTTGAATCTTTTAATTATATTGTGCACTGTAGAAGGTGAAATGCCCAAAATCCTACCGTCTTTGGGGAATTTTGTTCTCAAAGTGTTGGATTATTCGCTGACGCATCTGTTGGCACATTGCCGAGTCTCCACCCATCCATTCTCTTGAAGGACTAGACCTTTTTTGGAGGCTCCTTATATATTATGATTAGATGATTGCCTCACCTGTTTCACATCACCCTCTTATTTCAACTTGTCACATCGCTATTGGTCCTAAATTTCCCCTGTTCCAACTTTTTTGGCACATGTTACATGCATCAGTTTCAAAATAAACATTTATCTTCAAAAAAACTATACAGTTGATTAGGTAAAACATCAGATACCTCGTCTTTATACGTTTTTTGTTTCAATACAAGTTAAAGTACATTCACAAATCACTCCTCTTTATTTTTATTGGCATTTTCCATACTGTCCCAACTTTTACGGATGACCTGATGCTTCACATAGTCATAGTCACATAGTCCATTTTTTTACTTTATATAAAGTTTTGAAAATGACAACAGCAGCTCTCTGGTATCTAAACTCACACCTTCCAATGACCGTCTCTCCATCCCCCATATCACATTATCTCATGTTACTTGATGTTTTGGCTTCACTTCTTTTTCTTTTCTTTTCATCAGGCACTACTTTGACTGATAATCATTTGCAAGCCCGTCAGAAGAATTTTTTTATTATGGCAGTAGTTATTGGTTTTAGCTTCATTACGGTTGCATCATATCTATAACTAAGTATTTACATCTCATGCATCTCAGGCTAGAACTCAGAGGTTTAAATGTGTAACTAATATTTTAAGCATTTTAAGCACATTTACCCAAATGCATAGCCTGTGGTTGATTTTCTTTAAAAGAATGATTTCCCAGCATGGAATTAACATTATATTGGAGCTGAAAAACCAGTCTACTGTTTCTAAAAAAAAAAAGCTTGCTGTGCTCCTTCTCTGTGCTTTCAGGTTGCCGATGCTTACATGTGTTTTCCATGTTTTAAAGCAGTGCCTTCCTCCTTCCAATATAAATGCACGGTTATTATGTAGGTAAATATGCTATAAATATTTTCACTTTCGGTGAAAAGTTTTATGTTTTGTTGTAAGACTGTCCAAAATGTAATCTTATCCAGCAGGAGTAAAATCCATGGTTAATTTTATGGTCATACAACTCAAACTACAACGTGAGAGCCTGTGAAATGGGGTTGGATTCTTGCAGAAGGAACACTTTTAATGTTTCTGGAGAGGATTTATTTTGAATTCCTGCATTTTAGACTCTGTGTAGTCATTACTATATCTTGTCATTATGTATTTAGAAAATTAATTACAATAAGATACTGTATACCATTTTAAAGTTGTATTTTTATAAGTAGTTTGTTAGATTTAGTCAGTTTTAGTTAGATTGGCATGTCTGTTTAACAAAAGGTTTTTAGACAGATTCAGGAACTTCTAAACTTCATTTCGTTACACTAGATAGCCAAAAGTTTATGAACACCTCACGGTCACACTCATATGTGCTTTTTGAAGATTCCATTCCAGATTATTCCTGTTATAATAACCTCTACTCTTCTGGGAAGGCTTCCCACTAGATTTTGAAGCATGTCTGTGGGGATTTGTCCATTCAGCCACAGGAACATTAGTGAGGTCAGGCACTTATGTTGTTTCAGGAGGCCAGGGGTGCAGTCAGCATTCCAGTTCATCCCAGAAGTTCAGTGGGGTTGAGGTCAGGGCTCTGTTCAGGACACTCGAGTTCTTCCAGTCCAACCTCGGCAAACTATGTCTTCATGGACCTTTGTTTGTGCACAGGGGCATTGTCCTGCTGGAACATGTTTGGAACCGTAGTTCCAGTGAAGAGAAATTGTAAATGCTACAGCATACAAAGACAGTCTATACAATTGTGTGCTTGAGACTTTTTTCGCAGCAGTTTCAAGAAGGCTCACATATAAGTATAATGGTCACATGTCCACAAACTTTTGGCTATATATCCATCCATCCATCCATCCATCCATCCATCCATCCATCCTCAACCACTTATTCGTTATTGGGTCGCGGGGCAGCAGCTCCAGCAGGGAACCCCAAACTTCACTTTCCCGAGCCACATTAACCAGCTCTGACTGGGGGATCCTGAGGCGTTCCCAGGCCGGTGTGGAGATATAATCACTCCACCTAGTAATCCACCTAGCACAGAAGTCCAACAACAAACACCCGCTCGGATTTAGATCGGGGATGCCGTTCCTCCCAATCACGCCTCTCCAGGTATCTCCATCATTGCCCATGTGCGCGTTGAAGTCTCCCAGCAGAACTATGGAGTCCCCTACTGGTGCCCCATAAAGGACTCTGTTCAGGGTCTCCAAGAAGGCCGAATACTCTGAACTGGTGTTCGGTGCATATGCACAGACAACAGTCAGAGTCCGTCCCGTCCCCCCCCCCCCCCCCACAACCCGTACGCGTAAGGAGGCAACCCTCTCGTCCACCGGGGTAAACCCCAACGTAACGGCGCTCAACTGGGGACTTGTGAGTATCCCCACACCCGCCCGGCGCCTCACACCCTGGTCAACCCCAGAGTAGAATAGAGTCCATCCCCTATCCAGGAGTTCGGTTCCAGAACGGAGACTGTGCGTAGAGGTAAGCCCCACCAGATCTAACTGGTAGTGCCAGTCATTCCACGACATTCCACGTCCCCGGAGCCAGCCTCTGCCTCCCGAGTCTGGTCCGTCGAGGCCCCTGACCTTCACTGCCACCCGTGTAGCAGCTCACCCGACCCCCACAGTTCACCCCACGAGTGGTGGGCCCATAGGATGGAGAGGGGGGTGCCACATTGCTTTTTCGGGCTTTGCCCGGCTGGGCTCCGTGGCAAACCCAGCCACCAGGCGCTCGCATTCGGGCCCTCCCTCTGGGCCTGGCCCCAGACAGGGGCCCCGGGCTTCCTCCGGGCAGGGTAACTCCTCCTCTCTTTGTTTTCTTCAGGAGGGCTTCTTTGAACCATTCTCAGCCTGGCCCCTCCCCTGCGACCACTTTGCCTTGGGAGGCCCTACCAGGAGCACAAGGCTCCAGACAGCACAGCCCTCAGGTTCATAGGGACACACAAACTTCTCCACCACGATAAGGTGACGGTTCCCGGAGAGGTCATATACCACTTATACCACATATACCACTTTTGGCCATATAGTGTATACAAAAAAATATACCATAGAAACACATTTATATTTCAGTGATAATAGACTTCAAAGTCAAAGTCAGCTTTTTTGTTATTTTTAGCGTATTGCATGGTAATGGATAAAAACGAAACACGGTTCCTTCAGGAGACACATATTGCTGAGTACTAAAGCCAACAGTAAACATAGACATTAAATACAGAAAATAATACCATAAGGTATACAGAGTCACACAAAATTTAACAAGTCACATAAATAGGAAATATATATATATATATATATATATATATATATATATATATATATATATATATATATATATATATATATATATATAAACATAAGTGTGGCATCAAGAGTTGGTCTCCTTAGTCTGGACATTCTAGCCTGAATACTTCTTAGCCTTCTCACACTCCTTGTGGTGTAAATGTCCTTAATGCCAGGAAGGTTGGTTCCAGTGATGCGCTGTGCCGTCTTCACTACCCGCTGCAGGGCTTTCCTGTCAGACAATGAGCAGTTTTCATACCAGACGGTAATCCAGCTGGTGAGTACACTCTCAATGACACATCTGTAGAAACCAGTGAGGCTGGAGGGGGGCATGCCAGCTCTCTTCAGCCTCCTTAGAATATACATGTGCTGTTCTGCCTTCGTTACTAAGGAGGAGGTGTTCAGTGAACACCTCAGGCTGTTGGAGATGTGTAGGCCCAGGAATTTGAAGGACTGCGTAGTTTCAGCTTCTTTGCCATTGATGAGTAGTGGTCAACAATCATCTCTTTTCGACTTGAGTCCTAGTCAATGTAATTTACAATTTTACAGATTATGGGACTTTGACTACGGCTGTGATTTGCTTGACATCATGTACATTTAATCATTTCTTATAAAGTTTCCTATATCTTTTAATTCAGGCCGTTGCATTTTAATAAGAATGATCAGCAGCAAGGCTCTAGAGAAATGAATGCATCAGACTTTGTGGCTCTACAATGCTAATCACACAGGTTATTATCATTTTATTTAAAGTTTTCATTGGTTCTTGCTACATGAATTTTCATGACCTTTAGGATTGCTATTATTCAATATCATATTAATGACTGTCACAGATTCCTTCAAGTTTCTGGCATTGTGAGTGCCCCTTTCATGCCATGTGATTTTGTTTACATTGCCATGATCCTTTGTTTCTGTGCTGTTGTTGGTTTGTTGCCCCATGGTGTTCACCTGTTCTGTGTTTAGTTCTTGATTAGTTTTTGTATTTATACCCTGCTGTTTTGTTTGTTTTTTTGTCTCTGTGCATTTCTGTATTGTTGAGTTCTGAGGTTTTTCCTGGACAATTCTAACTCTTGTGTTTATTGAGTTGTGATCATGGATTACCCTTGTGTGATGTTGCCCGTCTGTGTTTTGACCCCTACTATGGACTTTGACATCAGTTTTTGGATTTGCCTTAATAAAGCAAACACTAAGTTCATGCACTTGTATCCTGCCTTCACTAACCACATGTTACAATAGCAAAATATATTGCATGTATTCAAATATTGGTTGGAGTAATTAAAAAAAATAATCAACTTAGAATATAGGCATGTTCTGTGTCCATTTGCGTTATTGTTGCATGAAAATCTGCTTTACCTAAAATCCCTTCTTTGAATAACTTCATACACTAAGTATGTTTTGACTTTGTGCAAGTGGAAAATTGTGTAAATTGAATGTCTTCTGAAGTAATCTTTTTTTTTTTTAAAAAAAAAAAAGCTTGCATTAAGGGGCTGAATTATATCTTTTAGACTGGGCACACTTTGAATAAAGTCATTTGGCTTGCGTAAGACAAAGCTATCATGTTACCATAGCGTTCTGTTTTTTATTTATCTGTTTTTGACTAAAGCCAGTAAAATGATAAATAAATTATTTCTCCTTCGTCTGCTGTCGCCAGAGCAGTAATTCTGTTTTATTTTGTCTGCTTTTAACAAAATGCTCCCATTCCACCAAGAGATTACTTTAATATCCATTACTGCATTGAGCTTGCACTTAACATGGCACTTTTATTTTATTTGAAAATAAGCCATATAAGGATGAAAGATTTGTCTTAAACTTGATTTATTAAGCCTGACCCAGAACAATCAAGTTAACACAAGCTTCATAAAAATGAATTTACATGAAGTTTACAACCGCTATTTTTCAGTCTTATTGGAACTGGCAGGTACACAGTTTGAGAGTTTAAATGGCACCACTACCGAATACATCATTATCATGGGATAAAAATATTACATAATGAACTTAGAGCTTTACCACTCTTAGATTGGATATTACGCATTTCACTACAGCGCATATCATACACGTTTAACATTATAAAATGTAGCATTTTGACACAAGGCAGGGGACACCCTGGATGGGGTGCCAAACCATCTCAAAGCACAGTCACACACACACTCACACTAAGGACAATTTGGAAATGCCAGTCAGCCTACGAAGCATGTCTTTGGACTGGGGGAGGAAACAGGAAAAATGGAAGTCCCAAAAGCACGGGGAGAACATGCAAACTCCACGCACACAGGGCAGAGGCGTGAATTGAACCCCCAACCCCAGAGGTGCTAACCACTAAACCACTGTGATGCTTGCTATTACTGTATTTGTAGCTGTCCCATGAGTTTGCACCTTCCTATGCAGTCCTCCTCTTGGTGCCTTTTAAACAAGCACCACAGCAGTGGTCACGATCTCAAGTCATGACCAAAGAATTCTTTTACAATGTGTGATTTTATCTGCGACAGCAAAATAGGGCTGGGGATCATACAGTGTAAAAGCCAGCTTAAGAGCTCAAATCTCTACATTTATTATTCAGTGATTTATGATTCAGTAACTACAGTGAAACTAATAGAAGAGGAATGTAGTTACAAGAGGGACAAATGTAAACCTATACCTGCTGACGGCTTAACCAATTTGCTTTTCCATTTGGAGGATTAGTAAGTGCACTTCTGGTGAGGAACGGTCAGCTGTTTTTAATCTAGCGGTGTGTCTTAGCATAACCTAACTCTCAAACTCCTGGTCATCGACTAGCCACTGGACAGCAATGCAACACAAACGAATCTGGTGTTAAGCACAACTCCTCGTGTGTTTCCAGAGCAATCTCTCACTCCTCATATGACATTAAGTATTTGTTTGACTGACTTTTTATGTTGAAGTCTTGGATGCTGAAGTATGAACTGTTTGAATGTTTGAGGGAACTGTGGGGAGAAGAATAATGTGTGGACTTTACTGTCAGAACAACAGGCCTAACTGTGTCTAATTTAGAGCAAAGGGAAGTGCCATTATTGTTGTCTGCTGAATGATTTACAGCCTCTATTCCACTGGGTTACGCTCATCTGGGGGAAATTTCATGAATGTTAAGACTGTGTGAATCTGTGAAACACATGACGCTACATCTGTATTTATCTACATGGCATGAATAGATCCATCTGACTGCCTATTAATTCTTCTGTTTTGTTTGGATAACTTTTAGTACAACACTAGTAATGGCACTTTGAGCAATTTGGATTCAGCTTTTCCAGACACATGATTCATCTAAATGGTAGTAGCAAAGATGGGATCAGACTGCTTAATTTTTTTCCTAATAGTGAAACTCTCTTAAATCTATGAAACTCATTGTCTTTCAAAGCTCAGCTACCTTATGCTTAATTAGTCATTATGCATATCTTTACATAGACTATATTTAAACCACAGCACTGTTGAATTCTCAAAACTGGCTGGACAGAAGGTGTTGAAGAATTTTCTCTGACGGCTCGGAAAGTAGTTCCGGTTGCAAGGCAAATCACAGGTTTATATTAATACATTCGTTCTAATGCACTATTCATTTTGTGTTTTTTTTTTTTTTTTTTTTTTTACAGCTATAACATACTTGTCTCTCAGACATTCCACAACTTTAAATATAACTATAAATGGTTAAAAGTATGACATGTCATTCTTTAAAAAAATAATAAAAAATTCAAATTGTAATCATTGGCAAATTGCTGTGAACAAAACACTCTAGCTCGTGGGCTAGATCATGCCACCCTGGCTTTGATTATTTTCCTATAACAGCTAACTCTATCCTGTTTTATTCCTTACTTATTTGTAGAGTGTACATACTTTCTTCTCTACATACTTTCTTACATACCTGAATAAGTCATTAATATTGCTTAATATGTCTATGTAATATATATTTGGAGATCTAACTATCTCAATTATCATGGTGTGTGTGTGTGTGTGTGTATGTGTCTGTGTGTGTGTGTGTAGTGGTTGATCGGGGATAGAGACAACCATTGCACGGTTGCCTGCTCAAAGACTCATGTCAAACCAGTGTGTGGCTCAGATGGACGCAGTTACGATACAAACTGTGAACTGCAGAGGGCAAAATGCAAGGATCGCACACTGACTCTAGCCTACAGGGGCCGGTGCAAAGGTCAGTAACCACACAGCTCAGATTTAACTTACTTCTTCACTCAACTCATTTACTTTTTTCATGTATGTGTTTAGGTTTGAGGTAACATTATTATTATTAGTAGTAGTAGTTGTAGTACAGTTAGTAGCAGTTGTAGTAGTGCAGTAGTAGTAGTAGAAGTAGAATTAGTAGGGTAGTTGTAGTAGTGTAGTAGTAGTAGTTGTAGTAGTGTAGTAGTAGTAGTAGTAGTAGTAGTAGTAGTGTAGTAGTAGTAGCAGAAATAGAGTTAGTAGTAGTTGTAGTAGTGTAGTTGTAGCAGTAGTCATAGTAGTTATAGTAGGGTAGTTGAAGTAGTGTAGTAGTAGTAGTAGTAGTAGTAGTAGTAGTAGAGTTAGTAGTAGTTGTAGTAGTGTAGTAGTAGATGTAGTTGTAGTAGTGTAGTAGTAGTAGTAGTAGTAGAAGTAGAGTTAGTAGTAGTTGTAGTAGGGTAGTTGTAGTAGTGCAGTAGTAGTAGTAGAAGTAGAATTAGTAGGGTAGTTGTAGTAGTGTAGTAGTAGTAGTTGTAGTAGTGTAGTAGTAGTAGTGGTAGTGTAGTAGTAGTGTAGTAGTAGTAGCAGAAATAGAGTTAGTAGTAGTTGTAGTAGTGTAGTTGTAGTAGTCATAGTAGTTATAGTAGGGTAGTTGAAGTAGTGTAGTAGTAGTAGTAGTAGAGTTAGTAGTAGTTGTAGTAGTGTAGTAGTAGTGTAGTAGTAGTAGTAGTAGTAGTAGAAGTAGAGTTAGTAGTAGTTGTAGTAGGGTAGTTGTAGTAGTAGATGTAGTAGTAGTGTTAGTACTAGTTGTAGTAGTTGTAGAAGTGTGTAGTAGTATTAGTGGTAGTAGTAGTATTGTTAGTATTAGTTGTAGTAGGGTAGTAGTAGAAGTAGTAATAGTGTAGTAGTAGAGTTAGTAGTAGTTGTAGTAGTAGAGTTAGTAGTAGTTGTTGTTGTTGTTGTTGTGTAGTAATAGTAGTAGTAGAAGTAGAGTTAGTAGTAGTAGTAGTAGTAGTGTGTAGTAGTATTAGTGGTAGTAGTAGTATTGTTAGTATTAGTTGTAGTAGGGTAGTAGTAGAAGTAGTAATAGTGTAGTAGTAGAGTTAGTAGTTGTAGTTGTATAGTAGTAGTCATACAGTTAGTAGTAGTAGTGTAGTAGTAGTAGTAGTAGTAGTATTGTTAGTAGTTGTTGTAGTAGGTAGTAGTAGAAGTAGTAGTAGTAGTAGTAGTAGTAGTAGTAGTAATAGAGTTTGTAGTAGTTGTAGTAGGGTAGTAGTAGTAGTAGTAGTAGTATTGTTAGTAGTAGAAGTAGTAGTAGTAGTAGTAATAGAGTTTGTAGTAGTTGTAGTAGGGTAGTAGTAGTAGTAGTATTGTTAGTAGTAGTGGTAGTAGTAGTAGTAGAGTTAGTAGTAGTTGTAGTAGGGTAGTAGTAGAGTTAGTAGTAGTTGTAGTAGGGTAGTAGTAGTAGTAGTAGTAGAGTTAGTAGTAGTTGTAGTAGGGTAATAGTAATAGTAGTAGTAGTAGTAATAGAGTTTGTAGTAGTTGTAGTAGGGTAGTAGTAGTAGTAGTAGTAGTAGTAGTGTTAGTAGTGGTAGTAGTAGTAGTTGGAGTAGGGTAGTAGTAGAGTTAGTAGTAGTTGTAGTAGGGTAGTAGAAGTAGAGTTAGTAGTAGTTGTAGTAGTACTAGTAGTAGTAGAGTTAGTAGTAGTTGGAGTAGTGTAGTAGAAGTACAGTTTCAGGTCATACTATGATAGAAATTTAAAGTCTGTGATGGTGCTTGCACCATGAAGGATCATGTCTTACATTTTCCTTATTGGGAATTATTTGGCATAGAGACGTTCTTTAATTCGCAGATTGACACATAGATCCATGGTTTAACGAGGGGGAAAAATCCACTCAACATCTTCACTGTTTAGCAGTAAAAAACTTTTTTTCCCCACATTAAAAACCAGCACTCTGTAAAGGTTTTCATATATTCATTTGTTTGTTGTTTGACTTTCAAAGTAGATGTTAGTAGTACTGTAGTCAGCTTTCAGACAAGAGCTTTTTGGGCAATCCTTTTATTCAGTCCCTACCCCATCATAAATCTGGTCATTCAGTTTTGTGTGCATCATCAACCTATCAGTGCAGAGAAGAAAAAAATACCACATATCTATTTAGGGACCCTTTTATTGACTGTTATTAAAAATTAGCAAGAATAGCCCTATGTCTAAGAGGTAATTGATTATAATTGAAAAACTATGGACTCCTATATTTCAGGTAAGCTGTATGGGCGGATTGATCAGTCCCCCATGCTTACTGTTCCCACGCTGACTTCAGAAGGTAAAGAGCTAGAAATCAAAGGTAAGACACACCTGGCTCTTAATCATCAGAAATCTTACTTACAAGGATTTTTACACAACTGTATCTGTCAGTGAAACATTCCACATACCCCATCTTACAAAAGCATTGTGCTTTTTAGTGGAGTTGTTTGGGTACGGTTTGTTTAAACAGATGGTGATAGGTATGAAGATTAGGTCACTGGAAATAAAGCTGTATCAGATTTTTAGACTTTACAAGACAGGTGTCCAGCTGTATGAATGAGATTAGTCTCCAGCGTGTTAAGTGTTTTCATTCCATGCTCATTGTTGTGCATGAAAGTGTTCACAGACCGTGTTCACACACAATGAATTTAGGAATATGGCTGGCACTCAGCACACTTTATTTCTAAGAGTGTGTAATGGTGTGAAACCGGAAGAATAAATTAGTATACAGAACAGTAGAATCCAACATTTTCTATACTTACACTGACATACAGGCAAGACGTTATGTTGATGCTGGAGAGCATGGTCTATTGCAACTATTGAATTTCTTTTGGTATGTTGGTTTACCGTATAAAAAAATCTATTCATGATATTCAGAGGAAGCCGTTCACTGCTATTCCTTGTTATAGCTAAGTTACTATCAAACATATCAAGTTTGGCTCAGAAGCCCCATCTCTCAAAGACTTAATCATATCAAATAATAACTATGTTATATAGATTATTTTGATTTATATGATACTATTCCCAAATCATATCATATTAATTTTTATACCACATATAACATATTTATACCACCGCACTGTTGAATTCTTCAATCTGGTTTGTGAGAAGGTGTTGATTAGTTTTTGCTAACAGCAGCTCTGACAGTAGTTCCAGCTGCAAGGCAAATCACAGGTATATATTAATGTGCTTTATGATTGTGATTTACATTATGATCTCAATATTAACAACTAATTCACATGGACTTGTATCTTGACAGATGTGGCACATAACATAAAGCTAATAATTATTAACAATAATTAATAAAACTTGCTTTTTTTTAACAAAGTAAAACATACAGTACTGTATAATAAACATATTTGTTGATATACTCACTGATATGGTGAAGTTTAGGTAGACTTTGTTTAAAATTTATGGAAGGAGTCTCCAATGTCAGTGCTTTGTAATGCCAGAGGGAAAGCTGAAGCCTGAAGCTTTCCACCACAGGAAAGTTTTATTAACTTCAAGAAAGAGAAAGAGGGACTGGTAAGATGGCATTGTATATTGCTATTATAAAATGATAACAGGAACTAATTTGTTTCAGGGACGTTGCACAACATTAAATGTAAATAAAAGCAGATAAATTTATGATTTGTCATTCTTTAATTAATAAAGAAAAATGTATCATTATCAAATTGGTGTGGTATAAGAGGAATAAAACTCTTTGGGACATGCTTAAACTCTTAATTGTTGTTTTTTGTGATTGTTGCGGGGAAATGCTTGATTTTGCTGCAGCTTTTTTTTGTCAAAGTTTTTGTTTTTTGTTTTTTTTTGCTGAAAACTACTTGAAATTGCAATTGCATGAAATTGTTTGTCTTTCTCAGTGATGTTTGTTGGTAAATGTACTCATGCTCTATGTATGTGAATCGAAGAGGGATTTGGCAGAATGATGACATCATATGATGTGTCGGCCAAAATCTGTGGAAAATCTGCGGAAATTTTGAATAATCGCGAGCTCCTCCAAATATTGCGGAGTTTCCTGGATTTTGCATTCATTTCAGTGATCGCAAAATCGTGAAATCCTGGAGGCACTGACCTAATATAGAAAGCTACAAATAATACATTTCGGCCTCATTATATGATTAAAATCCACATTCGATCGCAATCGGAAGTTATTACAAACACTCGTTTGTGTTTTAAAGGAAGTTTTGGGCAAACATAGTAACATAAAATAGCTACTACATTCATAACATTAACATAGTAATCTCATAAATTGTAATGTGTAGCTTGATGCTATTAATAACAGTCTGAGGAATTCTGAGGAATTTTAAAACAGTAAACTCTCAAGTGTCAGCTTTATAAAGATACCTTGGTTATGTGCGTAGTCAGATGGACTCATGCGCAGCAACCTTTTGATTTTGGGTAGGTCGTTTATGCACCCCCTTGTCAAAATGGGTGTGGGGGGGGTAATTTGAGAAAGGGTTTAAAATATGCACAAATAAAAAATTTACTTTGGGGATTCATGACAGGCACTATCCCATCATCTGCTCATTGATTATTTTCCTATAAAAGCACACCCCATCTTGATTCAGTCCTTATTTAGACTTTGATCTGATTTCCCATGAATATATACCCTGCACTGTTTACATTTACATTTATTCATTTAGCGGACGCTTTTATCCAAAGCCACTTACAAATGAGGAAATACAAGCAAAGCGATATATCAAGCGGAGAACAATATGAGTAGCGCTACCATACAAGATTTATAATTGAGTTCTAGAGAAGCAAATTGCGCAGAGTAGAGGTGTAAATTTTTTTTTTTTAAAGATAATGTGGGGTTGGCATTTTAAGGGTGAGTTAAGTGCTCACGGAAAAGGTGGGTCTTTAGCTGTTTTTTCACAGATTCTTCGGTCCGGATTGAGGTTGGAAGTTCATTCCACCACTGAGGGACAGTTAGTTTGACGGTTCTGGAAAGGGACCTTGAGCCACGCTGAGTAGGCACTACTAACATTGGTTGTTAACTGATCGTAGGTTCCATGAGGGAATGTAAGCCTTCAGGAGAGTGTTGAGGTAGGGGGTGCTGTTCCAGACGAGGTCTTGTACGTGAGCATCGAGGCCTTGAATTTGATGTGGGCGGCTACAGGAAGCCAGTGGAGGGAGATGAAGATGGGTGTGACATGGGTTCTTTTGGGCTGGTTGAAGACGAGGCGTGCTGCTGCATTCTGAATCATCTGAAGTGGTTTGATGGAGGTGGCTGGGAGGCCCGAGAATAGTGCGTTGCAGCAATACAACGCATTGTAGCAATTTTGCAGCAATCAAAGTACGTGTAGAATCCGTAAGAATTTATAATCTAAAAGACTAGAGATGTCCTGTTTAAGCGACCAGCTTCATTATGTCAGTGGGACTGAGATTGGAAATGGGTCATTCTTAAATATGGAATTTCTTCTGTTTGGGCTCTTGGTTGTTTATTTCTATTTATTTCTATGTTTCAGGTTTCATTGTTATGTTGTATTCGCCAGTGTTATTTGAGTTTCAGATCCTTGACAGACATTCTGCTCTAAAGTTCATTTTTCTGTCAGCGTCTGTAAGTCATCCAGGCCTTGTGGTAGAAAAGTGGCTGGGATGAGGTTTTCGGTGTTGGTGTTCAAAGTTTTGCTTTCTCCAAACAGAACACGGTTTGTATTTACCCCAAAAGTTCAACTTTTGTGTCATCTGTCCACGCACGGTTGTTTGATTAGTGCAACACTCACGCGGTGTTTAGCAAACCTGAGAAGGGGAACAAAGATTTATTGAGAAAACAATGGTTTCTTTGGCAGTACCCTGTCATGCACAACACACATATTCAGTGACATTCGTATGGACTTATGCAGATGTTATGGTTGCAACACATTTCTTTGTCACGTTATCTTTGTGCAGTGTTTTGCAACACTATACTATTAAGAAAAAGTGCACCTCTAGGGTTCTTGGATGGATAAGGGTTCAAATTGGGCTGTGATGGAGGCCCACATCTTTGGGAATTCTGTTGTAAACCTTACCAGTTGTGTGAAGTCTTTATTGATCAGCTCCTATTGCTGAGTCAGACCAGGCCAAACACACACCTGAATCAACTTAGCCAATTAGAATCGACTGGCGCCTTAGTCCAATTACTCTACTTTCATTACACTGGAGATTCACATATTTTTTTCATCAATTATTTTTATTGTGTAAACCGTTTCTCCAATATGGCACTATAAAATATTGTATAATCCACATGCTTTAGGCAACTCCATTACTAATGTGAGTAATATGAACAGAAGTTTCCAAAGCCTGCAAAAACTAAGGTCAGTCCAACCTAATTTCATGTAGGCTTCTAACAAATTTAACAAATTTGTTAAATCTGCTTTAAGCAGGTGTTGCCTGTTACATTTTCCTACAGTGTTTTGAACCTTTGCCAGGGTCTGAATTCACTGCCAAGCTGTAAACTATTAATATAGGCATGGGGAAAAAAAATCACAGTATGATAAGAGTCTGAAGTGTCTGATTATAAGAGCATGTTTTTAGCTTTTAGTAGTGCTATGACCAGGGTTGCCATATCTGTGCAAAAGATTCCATATGAAAAATGTAGTTCTTTAAATCATCTTGTATTATTGTACATTTTTCTCATGCATAAACATTATTTTTGAGAATGCAAAAAAAAAACAAACAAAATCTGTCAGTAGGACAAAAGCATTGCAATTCTATGGGAAAACCATACACCTGGCAGTGTCTTATTTCGTCTTATGGGAAACATCTAAATATCATATGTAGCTTCTGAAGGGAAGTACTGAATGAAAAAGAAAGATATTTAAACAAAGCAATAACAAATTACACCAATCATCCTGTTCAAAAGTTTACACCCCCCTGGCACTTAATGTATCGTGTTGCCTTCTTGAGCATCAATGAATGTTTGCACCTTTTGTAGTACGAGTCCATCAGTTGTCCTCATTGTGAAAAGATGGATCTCAACATCATATAACCGCTGTTGGAAAGTGGTCAAATATGCAGAAGATGCTGGACCTGGAGGATTTTTCTGAAGAACAGCGGGCAGTTTAACTCCTCAGGACAAACAAGAGACTCATGAACAACCTTCACAAAACATAAAAACAGTTGTTGATCATCCAGGTAACGACACACAGTATTAAGAATCAAGCGTATGTAAACGTTTGAACTGGTTCATTTGTGTAAATTCAGTTATTATTGTGTCTTGTGAACTATATGTAATCATCTGTTATTTGAAATATCGTATTCAGGGCAGGACTTAATAAAAAGTACAATTACAAAGTACAAAAATACAATTTTAACGATCTCTTATTATTTTTTTAAATTATTAACATTTTGCAGATTCTGCAAGGGGTGTGTAAACTCATGAGCACAACTGTACATTGTACCAACAGGATTTTTTAGGATTGTCTCATATGATTGTTTTTCCATATTACCATATTACATGATTTTGTAATTACATATAAAGTCGTATAAATTGTGTTCCAGTGATACAGATGTCATACTTAATCCTAATTCAGCTGTGTATGTGTTTCACACTCAGGCCTGTCAAAATGCCTTGTGGAGAGGAGCCTGGCGCTGGAGCAAGCCAAGATGGCACAGGAGTCCATCTTCATCCCAGAGTGCAACGAAGACGGGACATTCGCCCAGGTGTGTCAGCACTCTGGATCACCAAGTCCTATACATTACATCTGACACTCCTGAACACGAACAAACGGGTCGTCTGGGACTCGCACGGCACCTTTATCTGACTCCAGGGGACACACGGCCTCCCTGCATTTCTCATCAGTAGCAGAATATTGGGAAGCTGTTTGGAAAAGTGTACATTAAATCACTTCAGAGACCTGCTCCACTCACTGTTCCAGTCATGTATTAAACTGTCACAGAGGGCTTGCCAAATCCAGACTATCTGTCCATGACGAGGATTTATTGCTAAAGCTGCTAAAGCTCAGTCTGTCTGCCTGGTGAACATCTTCAGTAATACTTGTGTAGTTTTTTTGTAGGAAATGTTGAAACTTTTTTTTGTGTTTGTGTGTTCTTAGGTCCAGTGCCACACACTTACAGGTTACTGCTGGTGTGTAACCACTGAGGGCAAACCCATCAGTGGCACCTCAGTGCAAAACAAGACTCCAGTGTGCTCAGGTACTCCAGTGTGTGTGTGTGTGTGTGTGTGTGTGTGTGTGCTAAGCCAGCTCGTTGATCTATTGGGCTCTACACGATCTTAAGATCTTAAAAATGGGCCACAATTATAGTTTTTTTATAGTTTTACAGATTTTCTAAAAGTTGGCATGAAACAAAAACATCCATATCATCAATTTTTTACATCTAACTTAATACATGCAGATTAAGGGTCTGGGTGGCGGTGGCTTAGGTGGTAGAGCAGGTTGTCCACTAATCGTAGGGTTGGCGGTTTGATTCCCGGCCCACATGACTCCACATGCTGAAGTGTCCTTGGGCAAGACACTGAACCCCAAGTTGCTCCCGATGGCAAGGCAGCATGGCATGGCAGCTCTGCTACCATTGGTGTGTGTGTGAATGGGTGAATGAGACACAGTGTCAAGCGCTTTGGAAAAAAGCGCTATATAAGTGCCTACCATTTACATCACGCCAGTTTCATAATGCATAACATTTATATATGCATTCTATTGGAACAAATACATAACTTAATTAAGGAAACAATATATCATGATGGGATTTGCTGTTATAGGAAAATAGTCAACAGCAGGGTGATGTGATGTAGCCCAACATAAAGTGCCGTTACTGTTATTACCCTGAAGTTGATTATTTTCAAATAACACAAAGTGTTTTATTCCTCTTACACTGCAGCAATTTGCCAATGGTTACACTTTTCTAGGTATTAAAGAATGACATACCATACTTTTTTATCCCATTATAATTATGTAATTATGTAATTATGAAACAAGTTAGTTCCTGTTATCACTTACATTATAACAGCTAACAGTCTTTACCTCACCAGTCTTCCTTTAAGTTAACATTGCAAAACTTTAGTAAACTAGAAAGTATCAATCTCAGTACTTTACTAGCATGATGTAACACTAGGTTGACTGGAAAACATTTCAATTATAATTTAAAATTCTGACTGTTGGTGGATATTTAGTTTGGTAAGTAAAGCTAATAGTTAGCATCTGTTTCAAAAAAGTGCTAGCATTAGTATTTACTTACCATGATAAAACAAATAGCCACCTAGATAATACAATACATCCTATTTCTTCCTTTTATATATCTTATATATATATCTTATATATATATATATCTTATATATATATATATATATATTCATTTACACTGACTCAATTCTCAATTCATAAATTCATAATATTGGTATCTACAGCACTTAGAAACTTAGCAGCATTTTACACAGCAAAATCCCCAGTGTTGATTTAACACCCAGAGTGTTGAATTTACACCCTTCAGTGTTTATATAAGTCCATTGGACACAAATGAACAATCTAGGCGTTAATTCAACACTACACAGTAAAATCCCTACTGCTGAATTAACACCCAGAGTGTTTATTTGAGTCCAGTGGACTTATATAAACACTGTAGGGTGAGAATTCAACACTGTGGGTGTTAAATCAACACTGGGGATTTTACTGTGTACCTGTCCCAGCAAACTTTAACTTGAAATATAATCATTAACATATATATTTTTTAAATCCTTTGCATTAATATGTGAATCCATTTAACATTTCATGCTTGAAAGATTATGAAAAATGTCCACTTTATTTTAGCGTCCAACAACATTCACTCAACTCCGTTACCTTCTGTTAACACATTCACCCCATAAAATATCTGAAGTACTATGTTCATCACGAAACTGCATCAACCAGATTTCTAGCAGATTACAAAAGATCCTCATTTGTAAGTCAGTTTGGGATAAAAGCGTCTGCTAAATGAATAAATGTAAATGTAAATTATAGGAAGAAGAACGACCGGCTCTTTTGTTGGCTTTTATTTTCGTTGATATTGTGATATTGTCTCACAAGGTCACGTTGAAAGCACAACCCTGTTACCCAAATTATAAAGTAGTTTAATTTAAAAGCTACTAATTTAAAAAAAGAAATTTTAAATAAATCATTAGGAGGTCCTTTATATACTTATGCCATTAGCATGGATGCTAGTTCACCAGCATTTTGTGTATTTCCTAATTCTGAGCTCAAATCCTCAAAATGGGAATGCTGTCTGAAATGGGTTAACACACACAAAAAAAGTGCTAAATGACATCACAATCATGGAATCGCCAAGATGGCTAGTCTAAAAATGAAAATAAGGAACAGTAATAAAATAATTTATGATTAAAAAAAGACATAGATTGGCTATGTGTGTGGATATACTGTATATGACAGAACATACACATATTATGATTATGAGTCGAGCAGCCTTGCTTTAGTTGTAGTCGGATTTAATTCAACACTGATATTTATTGCTGCAAGCTTTATTGGCGAGGTTGTTCCAGCGTAAATGAGTCTGTTCATCATAACCTTGAGACCCGTTGTTTGATCCAGTTTCTGCTTTTTATTGGAGTTACTCTGATGTTTAACTTCAGCTACCACTGTGTTTATTTTACACGTCCTCTGTTTGTGCACTGCGTCAACGCTTGATGAATATCGCAGCACAGTATCTTGTACTTTCTCTCTCCTCTACGTCTCACTGCTTCTTTCCACAGCATTTATCCGCCAGATCATACCATTACCATAAAAAAAAAAACCCACATGCAATTGCTTTCAAAGGAAGATGTTTGGAGGGGAACTGAAAGTGAATGGGAATACTTTACTGTAATAGCTATAATTTTCCAGCTAAAGATAACTCCCTGGACGGTTGCCAGAATTAGATTGCAATATGACCAGAGCACCTGTTTCTAGTCTGGTCTCTTTCTTCTTTTTTTCCTCCATGTGTTTTTACACTGCATAGTTAAGCAATAGCTCACGCTGACTCGAGCTTCTATAAATTCTCCAGGCCATTTCACATTGTTGATCGTCTCACCCATTACGAGCGCAAGTACAAAATATAGCAGAGACGTTTCGGACGTTTTTACAGTCAAATTTATTTTCAGACATCTTTGAAGGTGGCAGGCTTGGTATGTATTTTTTTTTTTCTGAAGTTAGCGCTAACGGTCTCTACCTGTAGCCCTGCTGTCCTGCATAAGATCCAATAATTTCATTATTGTTTCTTGTGAAGACACCCTCATATCCTATATTAAGTAACGATAAAAGTGTAATTCCATTCAATGTGTTTATTTCTGCCAACATGGCAAATTCTTCCTTGGACATATTCAGATGATGGAAACCTGTAAGAAAATCAAAATAGGTGCAAATATTTATACTGATGGATCATAACACAAGTGAAATATCTCGAACACGTTTTCAGGAAACGTCCATGAATTTATGGGAACTCATGCTGGGACGAGTGGAATGACAGGTAGTAAATTCTACTTAAAATCGCCTTATTCAAATTCATTTCTCCCTCCCATTACAATTGGTGTCGATCTAATTCGGTGGATATATGCATGCCAACTTATGTGCATGCGCCTTGATTCCTGTCCATTGACTGACCTTGTCCATAACTGTAAATATTGTAACTGCCTGTGCTATTATTATTATTATTATTATTATTATTATTATTATTATTATTTATTTTTTTTAATTTTTTTGATGACGTGTGTCCAGCATCTTAATGTCAATATGCACCCCTGAGATTTCTGTCTTAATTTTCCATTGTGGTTTTTGTGTTTTCTGTCTTTGTTTTACGTTTTGGCAAAATGGCTAATAAAACATTTTTTACATTTTATTAAAATATGTTTATGTTTGGAATATTTTAGGTTGACTTCAGAGTAATCTACAGTTAATCCATTTCAGTGTCATGCATGACAATAAATCCTACACAAATCTATCTTTCATTCAATGTCAGTAAATGTATTTAATTGTCTGATCAGTGTCTGTGTCTGTATCAGGTTCTAGACAAGTCACAGTTTTTTTTCCCCCCAGACTGTACACTCTTAGGAAATGTAGATCCCTGAATCGTTCTTTGGTTTAATTCTATGGGGTCCTGTGTAGATCCCTACAACCGAGTTTTTCAGTATCAGAAAGAGAATTTTAGATTAAAAAGAACCTCTAATTACATAATTATGTCCCTTTAATGAACCTGTGATGAGCCCTTTTTTTTCTAAGACTGTACAGCAATATGTGCATGCTCCTTCATAAATTTGTACTGGATGTTTATACATTTAGGATGCATAATCCAGGGGAAATCCTGCATCGGTGAATTTTTTTTATTTCTAATCCTTTGCTCTGTTTCTAAAGGTTCAGTAACTGATAAACCTCCAGGACCACCTAGCTCTGGCAGAAAAGGTGAGTTGAGATCTACAGAAGCTGTGCGTGACCTCTATGGCGTGCAGTGACCAAAAAAAAAACTTAGAAAAAAATCATAAACTGTACATTCATACATCAAAACAATCTTTGTCAGTTTTTCAAGCTCCAAAATAAATAAATAAATAAATAAATAAATGTGATACATTTTTCTGGTACTGTAGATACGTATATACATCTCGGTGTATTTGTGTGTTTAAATTTATTTGGTTTGATGCATAATCCAAGTAACAAAGAAGTTAAACTGGATAGTCACTCCCTGTGAACTTTAGAGGATGGTGTTTTCTAGTGTCTTCTTGCCTTTACTGTAGGCTGTAATGTAGCAGGAAAAAGCACTTTCCTCTTTTACCTTGCTAGTTTATCCAACTTCAGTCAGCTCGCTCCGCGATTTCTATTCTACAACTATTCTACAAGAAGCAGCTTATTTGTGTCGATCTTGACTCCAGGCTTGAGTTTATGTAATTAGGTGCTTGGCTTCTCTGGGCCGTAAACAATGAAAACCTATTCACGTTGTTAGCTTTTACAGTCGGTGTAAGGACTTAGTGCTGATCAAAGCCTTGGAATCAATGTTCCTGCCCCACGACACACAGTGAAATCTCAAACCGCTCATCCAGAGGTTAACAGCAGCCAAGATGCTCTGGAAAGCTAAACTGTCGTTTACAGGCCCCGCAGGCAGCGTAGTGGGGTGGGAGTGTGGCTAGAGGTTTACTGCGCAAGGGCAGAAAGGAGTGTGTATATGGAAGGGGTTTACTGTGAAGCTTGCTCAAAGTTTGTTCCTGGATCTCACTATTTTGGATCATGTTTCACTTTACCTACATTAGGAAGTACCCTCGGAAATACAACTATGGCTGAGTGCTCATTAAGCACTTTCACATAAACACATAAACTTTCTGTTCATGACAACTATGACCCAAGCCTGGTCTTACTGTTCTCCTCAGGTTATCCATGTCACTCAAGCTGTTCACTTTCTTCATTTCAGCTCTGAAGTACATAAGTACATTTGGATTAAATCCTCAGGCCTTGAACCACACATATACATATAGTTTTTACCACTTCCTTAACAAAATTAAAAATCCAAATCAAACAGGATGGATTAGTAAATCCTGGGCTCCTGGACAGGAACCTATGCAGGACCCTCCTCCCCATCCTGCTACTCATGAACCAATGCAGCGACCCCTGACTATACCGCCCCACCACCCCACACATGCTAAATACAGTGCATACATTATTATGTTGCACATCTGTTATGAATATTGGAGTAGCCCTGGTGCTATGAGGAAGGCAGTCTTATCTACAGCTTCTTTCTTGCTTTTCACCTCGCAAACTCATCCACCAAATCATCAAAGCCTTTAAGAGCATGTGTTCTGAGCGTTAGAGAAGTTGAAATGCGGAAAAAACACCATGTCCAAAAGTTCTAAAAACAAAAAATGGCAAACAAGGATTCGTTTGTGTGAACTGACGATGAGGCGGCGCCACTGGTTACGATTATGCTAGAATACAAAGAGCTCACCTGGGTGTCATGCAAAACCACCATATACAGTATATTCTGTACTGCCAGAGAGGTAGATTTGGTAGCAAACCAGCATATAGCCAGTCCCTCTCGGGTTTTGTGATTTTGCGATCGCAGAAATTAACGCTAAGTCAAGGAAAATATTCACACGACCTTGCAAATTTTCTAAATGAGCACAGATTTTCTGCAGATTTGAGCCAAGAAGCATCATGTGACGTCATCACAACACGCATTCAGCTAAAGCCCCATTCGATTCACGTGCATCGAACATGAGTACAGATAAAAGGTCTCATTTATCAACAAACATCACTGTGAAAGACCGCGCAAAACAATTCCGTGCGATTGCAATTTTTGCAAATTTTTTTTTTTAAAGCAGCAGCAAGATCAAGCATTTTTGGCTGCAACAATAACAAAAAACTCAAAATCCTCTATGGACTGTGTAGGATATTCTGGTTCAAAAGAGTGTGATAATAAAACAAAGCAAAATTAAATGGAAACGCACTGTAATCTTACAGACCACAAAAGTAACAACTTGGGCAGCAGCGATGATACAGGGTCATCATGATAAATGATAAAATCCTTCGCACATTCATAACACAAGAAACATTGCAGTGGGTATGCACAGGCTGATACTGTTGATGTCAGCATCAACACACAACAAACAAATGTATGTATGAAAAACTTTATTTTAAGAGTCCCAAGACGTAAATCACTCCCTGCATCCCAACTGGCATACTATCCGTACTAAACAGTATCTGAGATTAGAATTGGTGTGTCCTAAATCGTAGTATGTTGAACTGAGAATCCCAAAGGTAATTTGAATGGTCCAAGATTTCCTGTAGGTTTTCGGAACATGGATCTGTGGACACGTTTTCAGCTAATATTGCCCACAAGACCTTGCGTGAGTGAGAGGGGAGGAGTTTTGCGACGGTTTGCTTCACCAAATTCAAGGACGCATTTTAGAGAGGTTTGAATGAAATGGAAAAAATAAATCAAGGGAATGATAAACAAAGCTATATAGAATAAATGATATAAGTAATAATGAAATGAAGAAAAGCTGAAATGGAACGAGGAGTTTGTTTACGGTGACGGTGTGCGTAACTAGGCAACAGCGTTCTCTTATGTCTCAGTACTTGCATAATCTTTTGCTACACACTCAAAAGTATGTACTTTTTCTTCACAAAAATAGTACATACTTTTAGTCTGTAGTATAGGTAGGAGAATTGAGATGCAGGGACTGTTTTTTGTGTTTGAGGCAAAAATACAGAGAAAAAGAGCTTATCCAAATATCCAAATAAGTGCAGATGGAGCCTCAGTAGGGAATTTAAAAAAAATTGTTTTGATGATGGTTGGTGGTTCTTATTTACAACTGAGTGTCACGTAATGAAGGCTGAGAAGGATGCAAGTGCAGTTTAGAGTTTTATTAAGAACAGGTAATCCAAAGGGCAAGGCAAAAGGCATAAACAAAGACAGGCAAAGGTCAGGCGATCGGCAAACAGGCATGAAGTAGGCTAGGCAAAGCACGAAACGAGAAGTCAAAACCTGAATAACAACGTGAGATCAAGTGTTTTTAAATGACAGAGAACACATCGACTGAGCGTATACTTCGTAAAGACATTGTGAATAAGCAGTCTCTTATATATTGTGGTGTGATTGGGAACAGGTGTGTGATTAGTTCTCAGGAGAAGGTGATGTGTCTGTGTTCCATTGGCCAGGTTTGTAGTTTGCAGTGCATTCTGGGAAATGGAGTCTCTAGTTTGCAGTGACATGACACTGAGACAAAGCAATTTTTTCCCATCTGTTTGTGCCCAGGGTTTGTTGGTGATCATCTTTTAAAGCAACTGAGATTTGCGACTTTCTAATACAGTTCATGTTGAGGTTGGTTTTTGTGGGCACACAATAAGCATATCTAAAGTATATCTAAATAATTGGTGACTTTCCACTGTGAACATGTATTTGGACACATTGATTCCCCTTGGGCAGGGATACTATTCAATAAAGCTTATGCAATCTTTACTGTTCAGCACTTTTTTACATTAAACAAGTAAAATTAAGCAACCTGTCATTTGTGAGCCTCCTAGCAAGCAAAAGCTAATCTTGCAAACGTAGTCTATTGGGAATAATTGAATAAATTTGTACATGTAGGGTTGAACAACAACATTTCCAAATGTATAGTATAATGTAACACTTAGTGGGCCTTATTGTATTTAGAACGCCAGAATACATATTAATATTCTAGTCATAGCAATGTAATATACAATGCACTATAGGTTTAAATCTGACCATTGCTGCTGGTTTTTTGGTAATAGCTTAGTGAAAGTGAGAATGTTATACTGCAACTGAGAGGGTTTTTTCCCACTCAGTGAGGTTCTTGAGAGTGGGCTCCCCTTTTGAATGGCAGCTGCAATACCTAACTGCAGTTTTAAATCATGACCTTGTGTGTGACCCAGCCTCCTATACCAGCTGATTATAGCGTTAGCATGACTCCCTTGCATGTGCTCGATGGGGCCCAAAATGCAGCGGGCTGAGTGCAATTCCACATATCTGGGTAAGTACTGTAGGACACTACAGTCATGATACTGCTTAATATGTATATAAATAGAGAAATAGCCACCACAAGAGTGCTATTGTAGACCAGGTTGGTTTTTAGGTGTTACTCATACTCTATTCTTTATATTCTGTCTATTCTTTCTGTACCTCTTACTTATAATTCTTTCTGTTTTCTGTGCTCTTGGCCGGGCCATGTGCAAATCCCAACCATTCAACAGTTCTGGAGAGTAGATTGTATTAACCTCAATAATGGTAGTCTCTTTCCGTTTCTTTCTCACCCTCAACCCAGATGATGGCTCCAAACCCACACCCACAATGGAGACCTACATCATCCCAGATGGTGAAGGTAAGTCCATTTCAGAAATAAGGATTACAATACTCTAGATGTTATCTTGGGTTATTTCTGTGTTAGCCATGTGTGCTGCTCATTACAAGCCAGTGCAAAATGTTGTATGTTAAAAAGTTCTCCTGTTGTTTCGGGGTTCACAGAGATCACAGCCCCCACACTGAGGGATAAACAGACGCTGCCCTACAGCAAAGACAAACAGAACAGCTCCAGCAGCAGAAAGCCAGGTGGTAGTGCACACTTGTTCACATAGTGCACATAATAATATTATCTTTATACTCACTGCTCAATACGTTGCTAGACACTGAGTTTCCGGTGATGCATTGATGGCAGCACGCTACAGCTTATGCTCTGCCTGTCACGTATCGTGACGGAGCGGAGATAGGACGGATGCAAATGCAGTATGAACAGTGTTTATTTTAAAAGAGAGACAGGCAGACAAATCCAAAACGTGATCCAAAAACGTAATCCAAAACAGGCACAGGTCAGGCGATCGGCAAACAGGCATACACAGGGTTAAACATGAATCAAGGTCGTGGTCACGGAAAACAGGGTCGATAAACAAAACGAGAAACATGAACTAGGACGAGGAACTGGGAGCGGATAATCCAGCGTGAACTAACTCTAAACATGGAACGTGACTATGACTACTAAACGAACTAATCTAACTCTACGATAATCTTCCGCGTTGTGTGCTGGGAGGCACGCGGTACATATGTGGACATGATCAGCGTCTAAACTGCTAGCAGCTGAGGGCAGTACAGACACACGTGAAATCCCAGCCAATAAAAGAACAGGGAGGAGACATGACAGAAACATAAACAAAACACACGTGTCCAGATGTCACTACTGTCAACAATGGAAAAGCAGGTGCTTGCGCATTCGTGCTTAGAGCACGCTGATTCAAGGGGGAATCATGACAGAACCCCCCCCCCCCCCCCCCAAAGGCACTCCTCCCGGAGTGCCATGAGTCATCCCATTTCATTGGCGGCCCCGGCCCCCTGGGCTGAATGTCCCAAGCAGAGCCAGGAAACCGCACGGTGTTCTTGATGGCACAGGGAAGCAGAGCGACGTCCCTGGCTGAACAGGGAGGCAGAGTAACGACCACAGCCGGGCAGACAGGCTTAGCGAAGTCCTCGGCGGAGCATGAAGACAGAGCGACGTCCTCGGCGGAGCAGGAAAGCAGAGCGACGTCCTCGGCTGAACAGGGAAACAGAGCGACGACCTCAGCCGAGCAGGGAGGCTGTGCGACGTCCACAGCTGAACAGGGAGGCTGAGCGACGTCCACAGCTGAACAGGGAGGCTGAGCGACGTCCACAGCTGAACAGGGAGGCTGAGCGACGTCCACAGCTGAACAGGGAGGCTGAGCGACGACCTCAGCTGAGCAGGGAGGCTGAGGCTCTGAGGTCACCAGGTGAACCTTGGCCATGGGCGGATCTTGGGTGGCCGTGTCAGTAGACTCGGGTGTGAGCAGAACTTGGCTGTGCGTGTCAGCAGACTCGGGCGTGAACAGAACTTGGCTGTGCGTGTCAGCAGACTCAGGCGTGAGCAGAACTTGGCTGTGCGTGTCAGCAGACTTGGGCGTGAGCAGAACTTGGCTGTGCTTGTCAGCAGACTCAGACGTGAGCAGAACTCGGTTGTCCCCGTCAGCTGACTTGGGCGTGAACATAACTTGGTTGGATAGGTCATCAGACGTAGCCATGAGCAGAGCTTGGTTGTTTGTTTCAGCAAACTCAGGCGTGAGCAGAACTTGGTCGAACGGTTCTTCTGACTCTGGCGTGAGCATAACTTGGTGGGTCAGGTCATCAGACGGGAACATGAGCAGAGCTTGGTTGTTTGTTTCAACAGACACTTGGTTGTGCATGTCAGCAGACATGGACGTGAGCAGAGCTTGGTTGTCCGTGTCAGCAGACTCGGGCGTGAGCAGAACTTGGCTATGCGTGTCAGCAGACTCGGGCTTTGGCAGAACTTGGGTGGTCGTGTCGGTAGTCTTGGGCATGGGCTGAACTTGGGCGACCGGGTCGGTAGACTTGGGCGTGGGCTGAACTTGGGTGACCGGGTTGGTAGACTCGGGCTTGAGCAGAACGTGGTCGGCCGTGTCGTTAGACTTGGGCGTGAGCAGAACTTGGTCGGCCATATCAGTAGACTCGGGCTTGAGCAGAACGTGGTCGGCCATGTCAGTAGACTTGGGCGTGAGCAGAACTTGGTTGTTAGGCTTAGATATTAGCGGAACTTGGTCAACTGGATCAGCAGGCTTGGACGTGACATCAGGAACTTGAGACTTGACTTGGACTTCAGAGACTGGCGACTTGACTTGGACTTCAGAGACTGGCGACTTGACTTGGACCTCAGGGACTTGAGACTTGACTTGGATTTCAGAGACTGGAGACTTGACTTGGACTTCAGAGACTGGAGACTTGACTTGGACTTCAGAGACTGGAGACTTGACTTGGACTTGGACCTCAGGGACTTGAGACTTGACTTGGATTTCAGAGACTTGAGACTTGACTTGGACTTGGACCTCAGGGACTTGAGACTTGACTTGGACTTCAGAGACTGGAGACTTGACTTGGACTTCAGAGACTAGAGACTTGGACTTGGACCTCAGGGACTTGAGACTTGACTTGGATTTCAGAGACTTGAGACTTGACTTGGACTTCAGTGACTGGAGACTTGACTTGGACCTCAGGGTTGAGCTCCGGTGCTGGAGCCTCCCTGTTGACCTCTAGCTGGAGCTCGGCAGGTGAGCCCACCTCGTGGGTCTCAGGTTCGAGCTCTGAGGTCGCCGGGTTGACCTCAGGCTGGAGCTCCGGAGCTGAGACCTCCCCGTAGGTCTCGTGCTGGAGCTCTGAGGCTGCCATGTGGACCTCTGGCTGGAGCTCTGCGGGTGAGACCTCCTCGTGGGTCTCAGGTTCGAGCTCTGAGGTTGCCAGGTTCACCTCCGGCTGGGGCTCAGGTGCTGAGACCTCCGACGGGCGCTCCGAGGTCACCCTGTTGACCCCGGACTGGATCTCTGCACGGGCTCTCCGGTGGAGTTTCTTATGCTCCCGCCAGCTGCTCTTGAAGCATTCCTGAGAGCAGTAGAATGCTTCCTGGAGACCCAGTTTTTTGCAGGTAGGGCATTGTAGCTTGGTCTCCCTCCTGCAGCCCTCAGACATGCATGTCGGTGCCACCTCCTCCACGTTGGCTGGAACCTGAAGCGGATCGGTGGAGGCTGACCTGTCAATCCCCTCATAATAGAGGTTAAAGGGCAGGTCAGGCTGGGGCTGTCCATTGACTCTCCACCCCAGTAAATCCAGACCATGAAGCTGCCCTGGTTGCATGAACTCCTACATAAAAAGTTCTGCAAATTGAGTGACATCCTGGAGGGCAGAGGACTCAGTGCTCACCAGCTGCTCTGCCCAGTCACGGGCCAGACCGCAAAACCTGGACACCAAGAACCTGTCTCTTAGTAGGCTTGGGATACGCCAGGCTGCAGAAATATTCCTGGCAACTGAAGAGGAACTCCAGCGGGTAGCTCCCCAGCCAATGACAGAACAGGGAGGAGACATGACAGAGACATAAACAAAACACACGTGTCCAGATGTCACTACTGTCAACAATGGAAAAGCAGGTGCTCGCGCATTTGCGCTTAGAGCACGCTGCTTCAGGGGGGAATCATGACACTGCCACATTATGCCAACTTTTATTTTAAGTTGATTTTACTCACCAAATTCAGATTTACATTGATATGGCTTCTCCAGCCAAATCATCACGTAAGCCATCGATTGACCTCTCTCCAGTTCAATTCAATTCAGTTTTATTTGTTTATCGCTTTTAACAACGGTAATCGTCACAAAGAAGCTTTACAGAAATGTATCAATTTCAGATCTAAATTTTAAATTGATAAATTTGTCCCTAATGAGCAAGTTGAGGCGACAGTGGCGACGAAAAACTCCCTGAGACGATATGAGGAAGAAACCTTGAGAGGAACCAGACTCAAAAGGGAAACCGTCCTCATCTGGGTGACATCCCTTCTATAACTGTGCGTTATACGATAAAAGTGGTGGCTTAGTGGAGGCAGTGGTGGCTTAGCGGTTAAAGCTCTGGGTTACTCATCGGAAGGTCGGGGGTTCAAGCATCAGCACTGCCAAGCTGCTCCACAAGAGACAGGTTGCAGTCAAAATGGGTGTTTTATTTGTCTGTGTGGGAGCTGTCTGTAGTGAGGAGGTGAGTGTGAGGGGTTTTGTGGGGGTGTGGCTGGCGTTGTGACGTTCTTGAGGGCGTGTCGGGGTTCCCGAGACGTGTGCGTGGGTTTCCCGTGCCGTCATCCACCGTCGAACGCGATCTCACCACCCGGCGGTCTCGTCCGCACTCGCACCTTCGGGGAGAGAAGGAGAGAGAGAGAGAGAAAGAGATTAGCGAGAGGATACCGTCGTGCTAAAGGTTGGCGTGCCTCTATGCTGCTGAAGAGCGCGCACGGAGTCTGTCTCTTAGCCGTTCTCCTCGCACGGGCGGAAGCGCGTCCTTTTATCCTCTTCCGCCGTCGCCTGAGCGGTGGAATTTCCCCGACGGACTCCCCAGTCGCCGGCCAGTGTAGCATCGACGGTCCCGCCCCACCGTGACAGTCCTTCCGGCTGATGGTGTGTTTGGCACGAGGCTGTCCACTTCGTGCCGGTGCGGCAGTCGGGGAAGGAGCGACTTTCTTATTATGTGCGCCGGCTATCGGTCCGTTGCGACACTGTGTAATCAGGAAATTCACCACAGTCTAAAATTAAAATTTAATGACAACAGTCTCAATAGAAAATTTGGATGCAGCCATATTAAAAGGCATTTTGAGCAGCAAAGCAGGCTGAACTCTCTTATTTCATCTGCCATTATGGATGCCTTAGCTAATATCTTACCACCTCAACTGGAACACCTTAATAGGGCTTCTCACACTTGAAATAGTTAACCCTGGGTCATTCTAAACCCCGGGTAAACAGAATCCTTACTTTCACACTGCTAAAACTTTACCTGGGGTTAACAATTAATCCTGGGTATTGACAATCTGACTTTTCACACTGTACATTCCTAACCCCTGGGTTAACGTTCTTATTTGCATATTTGTGGTGTTAGTAACCATGACTGGATAAATACAGAGCGCAACCAGTTATATAATGGTTGTCTCGCGCTCTCGCATCAGTGAGAAAAAATATTGCTGCCTAAATCCTCCATGGTTGTTTTAAGCCTCCTTAGATGCACAATAGGTAAGAAAGCAAAATCTTTTTTCCCCTTAAATGCTGTGTAACAATTCCTTTTTGGTTCAGAGTGAAATGAGGAAATGGGAGGCAGGCTCGCGACAAATATAAAAGGGCTCGTTATTTTACTTAACTTTTTAACTTTCACTTTTCAGCAATTTTATTTTAATAAATAGCATTTTTTTTCAATTGTAATATATATATATACATATAAAATTTCTGATTGGGTGTCTGTTGCTAAGCATCCAGCCATAACATCCTAACACCGCATCGTTTCACACTGTACACATTTGGCACCGCAGAAGTAGTGCTAACCCTCTTTCTAAATACAAGTGAGAAATGTTTAAGGGGTTTAAGGGGTGAAAGGGGTTTAGTACGGTGATAACCTGGGGTTCAGCGCAGAGTGAAAAGCCCTAATCTCGGATTTCCGGAGGTTTCAGACAACCTGAAGAGACAAGATAAAGCCACTGACCACCTGCAGTCCCAGGTTGACATTATTCAACACACCAGCCACTCTGAGTGTGCTGTACTCCAGGAGCGGTGACCAGAGGTCGAAAAAGCTGCATGCTAAACTCACCAAAATGGTAGACAGAAGTCACCAAAATATAGTGAGATTAGTTGACCTACCTGAAGCAGTTGAGGGCTCAGATGTTTTCTCAGATGTGTTTCTCCAGCAAGATTTGGATCCATGCCCTACCTAGCCATGACATCCCAATTGAGAGGGCCCGTTTACAAGAGGGAAAAAATGGCTTCAGTCCAAGAACTCTTTTTTTCGTCTTCTTAACGTCACCGATAGCCAGGGCTGGGCATGCCACACATAACCAACACACTTTGTTTTTTTCACGGATTATAGCAACGAGACATTGAAAATCATCAAAAGAAAATAGAGTGACAGTTCAGGAAATGTTTGGAAGCAACAGGTGGGTAGCTTCAATCACATCTGCTGTATCCAGTGACCCTGGCAGTTGTCTAACATGACAAGCACTCAAATGTCCTCTCACTGAAAAAAGCAGAAGTGTTTCTTCACTCCGTGTCAAAGTCAGTACGATCCCACGGCGATACAGATGGCAGTCAGAAACAGTGCACCCCACCACAGATGGACATCAACACCCCCGTTCAGGTTCAACCTTCAGTCACTACATGGGCAGCAAACTTAGCTCCAGCATCTCATCAAAACATGACTCCAGAGGACAGTAGTTTGTCTATCAAGGGTGCAGTGAGTTCCTCTGAATTTAGCCAATTGGCTTGGACCTGTGTGTAGCCACTTAGGCCTTTTGATTATACTGTTAAATGTTAGCTAGTTATGATTTAATGGCAGTAAGTACAATGAGCTGTGTCTTAGAGATTTTTTAATGGATCAATGTTCACCTTACGGACAGCTATATCCTGCCCTTTGAGAGTAATCATAACTTGAGAAAGCCACAATTCCGAGTAGATCCAGTTGTTGGTGGAAGGATGGGTGTTGACATAGAGCAGTCACAGCTGAGACAAAGTTTATGGTCACAAACTGAGGGTTCCTATGTCCTGCGGATTGCATGTAGGTACATAGGTTATGTAGTTCGTTTAGGTTCGATTAGGTAATCACAGTGATGTTATATATAACATGCAAGAATAGGTGGGCAGTTCGATCTTTTTTTAGCTCGCCTACATACATTACATAAATGGGTAAAATTAATATAATGAGCTGGAATCTCAATCGTGGAAGCTTAATTGTGCATGACAGAATGTTTCTGCTGCAAACTCATGACGGGCCGCTTTGTTTACGTAGCGGTCGGTATTCATCATTTTAAAAGAATTCTTGTGCCAATTTATGCACCCAACAAGTTTGAAAAGATTTCATTCCTAGAATTTGTAATTTGCTGTTGCAAAATCCAGCCTACAGTATCAACTCTTTTGGGGAGGTAAATTCACTCCCTCAGGAACATCATTCTTTCTGTTTCTCAAACTGAGATCAGCTGTGAAAACCAATGGCATCCCCTGAGGCAGCGCAATTAGTTCACATCCAATGATTGAACGGTTTATGCCCTATTCCTCTAAATGGGACATAGTCTCATACAGTATTTTGGTGGATAACCACTACCAATGACTATAACAGCTACATGGGAAAGAGGATTCAAATTGGCTTGGAATTAATCCTAACTGGAATACTATTTGGCCTAACTTAAAGGCAATCTCATAAAATCTAACTTTACTTTTACTAAGTACTTTTAAATGCATACACACCATACTTATGAAACAAAATGGGTAGGGTTTCCATTCTTTATTGTCCATCCATTCATTTCCTGTACCACTTATGCTATATAGGGTCACGGGCTGTCTGGAGTCTATCCCAGGGGACTCAAGGCCCGAGGTGGGGGACACCCTGGACAGGGTGCCAACCCATCACCGGGCACAAGCACAATCACACACACATTCACACACCCATTCGTACACTACAGACAATTTGGAATTGCCACTCAGCCTACAACACATCTCTTTAAACTGGCGGAGGAAACCCCTGAAGCACAGGGAGAAAATGCAAACTCCACACACATAGGACAGCGGCAGGAATCGAACCCCCAACCCCGGAGGTATGAGGCAAACGTGCTAAACACTAAGCCACCGTGCCCCTACCCCATTCTTTATTGTACCATTTGTACTGCTAATGTTACTGGAACGTACTTGCATGTTCTGGGATAGCAGTAAAATCAGCAAATCTTGGGAACATGTATTGTCAGTATTGCCAGAACACCCTTAGGGAAAAATGCCTGTCTATTTTTATTATGTGATGACAGCTGTTTTACACAGACTCAGAAGGCGGTAGTTTTCACTGTCCTAATGTCTGCAGAAAAGATTATTTAACACAAATGGTATAATTCAGGTACAATTATGCTTAGACAATGGCTTTTATTTTATAGTGTCATATAGTGTCATTAGAACAAAACAACAGCTATGATAAGGCCAAACCAGCCACAGTAAGGACATGAACAAGGATTGCATTGATTCTGAAGGGCCTGAAACATGTTCCCCTTGTAGCCCACACGCTATGCTTTATTTAATTATTTCCATTTGATATAATGTCTTTTTTTGATGGTTGTTACTTCAATCTATGTTTCTCTTTTGTCGGTTTTTGTTATTTTACATGTAACAAGATCTTTTTTTTTTTTTTAACTCAATCACAAAAAAATACATTGCTGGACACTTGTTTTTAACCTTTACTGAGAAATTGTGCAGTCTTGCTGGTTTACTAGAGATCAGTGTTTGGTTACTGCTTGTTGCTCACTGTTCCTGTAATCATAAGCTACTGTATGTCCAATATGTTGCCAATCAGAACCCATCAAGGCTATATGTTACCCATGTGTAGCACCGGTGCTAGAAAAGTTGCAAGTCATTGAGTCAGTAATAAGACTGCTAACAATTGTTGATCTTCCTAAGGAGTTAAATTAACTGTTGAAAAAATACAGACCGAATATTTTAGTTTTGAGCAAAATGTAGAATATTCCCGAAGCTTCCATTCAACATTGTGCGACCTGATGTTAAAAACGACTGGCTTCTACAGTTAAAGGAAGTCTATACGGTATTTGTGTCAATCCTAACAACCAGTGAAAGCTATCGTACTGGTCAGTGTGTGTTGCCATAAAAACCGAGTCAGAGGAGATGAACAGCTCTTAGTCTCCAAGCTACGACAATTAGCAAAGCTCTGATATGACGTGAAACATGCTAATATGTACAAAAAAACATTTACACCACATAAATGGATGTTGAACTGTTTAAAACTTTCGTTTTATGGGGCTAATTTAGCTAAAGGAAGTTTACCGTTAGCAGTTGTGTATTGTGCAAATCACATGCCTAAATCATCACACAGTCTTGAACTTTGTTGTGGTGTTAAGTAATCATGTATACAGTATGACCTGTTCTGTAAAAATGGACAAAATCCTTGTTTCATAGCTAAAACACTAGTGGCTGCCATCTTGAGGCCAGAATCTCTTTCTTTATCACCAGATACTGTACAAGTGAGTCAGGCGATATTATATTTCTCACACTTTTTTATGATGTTATGAAGCTAGAATGTACACTTAGTGTTACGTAGCCACAGAGTATCTATTGAGGTGACATTTTGTTACCCGTTAGCTTCATTAGCCTTCTAACTCCAACTAAAGAATTTTTTTTTAAACTATATATATATATGTATATATATATATATATATATATATATATATATATATATATATATATATATATATAATTATTTGTTTATTTATTTATTATTTATTTATTTATTTTAAAAAAAAGCTAAGCCAAAATTAATTCTTTAAATGTTTTCTTTGTCAGTATTAATATTAGCTGCAATGATTAAAGCTTGTATTGAACCTTTAGCTCACAAATCGTCATCTATAGCGCTCTACCTTGTATGGACAGATGGATTTCAATACGTCTCATATTGAAGCATTTTTGCCAGAGCATTGAAGTGATGCCGATTACACAATGTGTTTGGTCTTATTTTAGATTCAATGTAAAACATGTCCAGGACTGGGAAACCTAACTCCGTTCAGATTATGGCGCCTGTCTCTCTCGCTTTCCCATGGCTCTCCTTGGGGTAATTTGTTTAGTGTGTCTCTTCCGCAGTTTCCTTCAGATGAATACGGCACCCTCTGGGCATGCCTAGTCAGCTCCGCAAGACTGGGGGAGTTTCATGTCTTGGCAGGGGACGTGCGCAAGAGCGGCTTGGATTATAGTCTAGGAGATTCATGATTGAGAGCAGAAGTGTATGTACATTATGTTTGAGTAAGCATGTGGGTAAAGGATTTGCATGTGTAATTCCAGTAGCACATTAAAAACTGTTTTGAGACATGGCTGTGGGATAGCTCTGTGTTCTTTTGCACACATTGGTTACGGTTGGTAAAGAGAAAAAAAGTTGTTTATCTTCTCGTCTGACATGAAACATTTTGTGGCATTTTATGGTGCAGCAAACACTCAGTCAGTGTAGCTTAAAAACTGATTCGTGTTGACAGCTGTTTGTGATCCTTTCGAGGATCCTCCTGTTTCTGATTAGTATTTGATGTTCTGAGAAGACGAGTAGACCATCAGTCCTCTGTCTGGCAATGTGGTGGTAGTTTTGGGGCAGTTGACAGAGGCTGTTGAGCTGGCTTAAAGATCTAGCTGTTTATACTTGAAAGCCATGTGGTGGTTCACAAGAGAGAGAGTAACATTGAAATTGATATTTCATCTCAGCATGAGAGAGTCGAAAAATAATGTGTGGTGTGTTTTGTATTGTGTTCTTACCAGTGTTGGGTAAGTTACTCAAAAAAAAAGTCATCCACTACAGATGACTAATTACTACTTTAAAATTATAATCTGATTACTGCGTATAGAAAGTACTCAATAAATTTGTAATGCAAGTAACATAATTTTATTGACATCAGTAACTGTAATCAAATTACATACATTCAAAATGTAATGCGTTACATTACTGCGTTATCAGAAAACGTAATTAGATTACAGTAACACGTTACTTTAGTACATAATACATTACACCCAACTCTGGTTCTTACTGTATTAGAGATAGGAAAATCAGGAAAGCACTGTATTGTGTAGCTATACACTATAATTTAAATGCCTTTTGTTAAATCTGTCTTTTTCATTTTTGTAGAAAAGTTATACCAGCATGTTGTTAATAACAGGGGACATAAAAAATTTGGTTTCCTTCTTTTGAACTATATCAAATTTATTTTATATATATATATATATATATATATATATATATAGTGTGTGTATATTAGTCTCTTTCCTATAAGTAAGTCAATCTAAATATGGTGAATGAAATTAGTTTTGTCTGTTTGAAAATTAATCTGCAAATGTTGACATCCAAAAAAATTTGAGCTTGCTATCTGTTAACAATTAACTGACAAAAGCAAATAACTGATTTCAGAACCCTATATTTAAATTTTATATGCAATTATTAATATTATGCTAGAATTGGTGATGGCAAAAGAAACAATGTAATGTAAAATTCTCATTACATGCACGTTTGCCTCGCACCTCCAGGGTTGGGGGTTTAAATCTCTGTGTGTGCGGAGTTTGCATGTTCCCCCAGTCCAAGGACATGATTGTAGACTGATTGGCATTTCCAAATTGTCTGTAGTGTGTGAATTTGTGTATCTGATTATGTGTGTCCTAACCCTAACCCGGGCCCCCCTTGCATGGTGTCCCCCGACTTGTTGATAGACTCCAGTTCTAGTTCCCTGGGATAGACTCCAGATTTTGGAGTGGGGATTTGCCCATTCAAGAGTGAGGTCAGGCATTGTTATCAGGTGAGGAGGCCTGGGGTGAAGTCAGTGTCAGTGTTCAGTGGGGTTGAGGTCACGGCTCTGTGCATACCACTTGAGTTCTTCCACTCCAACCTTGTCAAACCATGCCTTCATGGTCCTTGCTTTGTGCACTGTGGCATTGTCTTGCTGGAAAACATTTGGACTAGGCCCCTTAATTCCAGTGAAGAGAAATTGTAATGCTACAGCATATAAAGATACCCTGTGCAGTTGTGTGTATCTAACTTTGCGGCACTGTTTGGAAAAGGAACACATATTGGTGTTATGGTCAAGTGTCCACATACGTTTAGCCATATAGTGTACAATGTGCTCAAATCATGTGTGACCTTTCACTGGAGTTCTGTGGGTTGTGGCTTTCTAATGTTACAGACTAGCTCATTTAGTATTTTTATTCACTAAATTAATGACTTACAGCATGAGTGATAAGTAATATAACTACTCTTTTAGTTATATTAACTACTATAATACTATATATAATAACTATTACTACTAACCTTTAATTGCCTTTCAGTTCTTTCAGTGTAATTCATGGGCTATTACTCATGAAGTCTTAGATAACTCTAGTAGAAGAGATCATTCTTGTACAAGAGTCGAGTGTGCACAGGTCTAAAAGATTTGATAAATGTGTAAGTATCAGTCAAATAATTTGCACCAGATTGGGATGGATATGTTAATGTCATAACACACTGATGATGAGGGTTACCTCTGGGTTCTCAGTTTCTTCCCACGTTACAGAAACATGCTGGTACATGGATTGGTGACTCTAAATTGCCCCTAGATGTATGTGAGCGTGTGAATGTGTGTGTCCTGTGATGGATCTGCCTTGTGCCCAGCGTTCCTGGGATAGGCTCTGGATCCACCACAACCCTGACCAGAATAAAGTGGCTACTGCAGATGAACGAATTAACAGAGATAACATTATATTTACAGGTTACTTGAATATGTTATGAGCACTTCAGAGCTGTCTTGTTTGACCTGAAATTGGAGACTACTATGGAAATCAGAGCACTTTACTGAACGCGAACTTCTAATAATTTATTCATCCACAGTAAACATAAATAAATGAATCGACAATACAGTTCTTTCCTCAGTTGTTCTATCAGTCTTTTTGTTTCTGAAATCCCCTGTGCTGTCAACACAAGACAAGACTCACCAATAATGTTTCAGAACATATTAGGAGAAAAAGCATGAAAAAGTGATGAATGAATTCTGACTATCCAGGATTTTTTTTTCTTTTTTGTTTATAAGGGAAAAAACAATTTTCTTTTGAGAATCACAGCTGTCTGGCGCCAGTATACCCCCACTATAGTAAACAGTGCAAAATAATTTGGTTGCAAGGAACCTTGGATAGGAGCGAGAGCAACTCATAGCAGCTCAGAGCACTTGAGCACGAAGCCTTGACTCGCACTCATGCTCCGATGGCAACTGCTTGCTGGAAACAGGTCCCATTCCAACCTCCCCCAATCCCACACCCCTCCACCCCCACCCTACAAACACACACACACACTCACACACAAACACTCACCACCCGCTGTGCCCTTCCAGCCAGGTCCCACTTAAATCGCCCCAGGACTGTTCCAGAGCATGTCAGTACTGTCAGGCTGTGTACCAGAACTGTTTGCAAAGGACACAAAAACAAAAACACCAGTATTTGGTTACAGCCAAAGAGGTCATATATCATGCTTTCCAGTCAGTTTTAGACATCCCTTTGGCTTCTGCAGCATTTGCTGGCCCGTGGCATGGTCTACCATTTAAAATCCCACAGTTCCTTCTTTATCCGAGAAATTCTCTTACCCACAACGTAAACTTGGAAAGTAACATGAGCTTGTATAAGATGACTAGTGTCATTAGATTAGAATTTTTTTGGGTGGGGATTTGGACATTGGCGTGTTACTGCTGTTAGGTGGGATGGTCTTGGATGGCCATGTGGTGTGTGTATATGTACATGTGTGTATGTGTGTGAGCATGTATACACTACATAAGCTCCTGTTTGTTTTATTGGCTCACTTGTTTGACAGCTTGAATAAGACCATTACAGAAAGAGCGCATGATAAGGAAAGTGGCTGAAAAGGCTGTTTTTGGGGACTCTGTATACACACTCCGTTAAAAAGGACATGAATTAACAGTGTTAAAAACACTGTGCAGAGCTAGCTCGATTAGCTTCAACATGTTATACAGCACTGTTGTACTTGGCCTCCACAGAGTCAGCAATGTGCTAAATGGATCTTAACATAAATAGAGATTTATGAGTCAAGGCATTAAAACATTTAAACAAACATCTGTTAAGTGTTCATGGTGTTAATAATGGTTGGAGGAGTGTGTGTGTGAAGTTTCAAGCCTCAGAGAAAGGTCAGGGATGAGGGAATATCTTGAGAATATTTCCATCACTAAGCTTCTGCATGTACTAATTTAAACAAGCACTTCCACTTTCCATCCACTACCTTGTATCAACACTGGATTTCATCTGGCAGTCGTAATTTTGTCAGTCTGGACCGACTATGAGGAGTGTATGGCTATATGTTGTATAATCACAACCTGTAGAGCTGACAACATTTTCCTCTTTAGAGCACAGAGGTTTTATCTCATAAAATTCTTTATTTTCTTTTCCTTTGTCTTGTCTCCACCAGTTGTTATGTCATGTGTGTATCATTCTAATTGTATCCAGTTGTATGTGTTTACTTCCTAATTAGTTTGTCTATTTATTCCCTCATTTTTCTCTGCCTTGTTGCGAAGATTCATTCCATATACAGTCTCTTCCAATAACTAATGGAACGGCAAGGCCAATTAATTCTTTGTTTTGCTGTAGACAGAAGACATTTGGGTTTGAGATCATAAGTTGAATATGTGAAGAGAGTTTTGAATTTCAGCTTTATTTCCTGGTATTTATATGTAGATGTATTAAACAACACAGAACATAGCAGATTTTGTGTCAGACCATTCAATTTGTAGCTGAGCAAAAATATTGGAACATGTGACTGACAGGTTTCTTATTACCCAGGTGTGTACTGTTAGACTGATTGTTTAAACAATACATAGCTTTGAACATGTACTCTTGGTTTTAGCCTTCAGTTTCACCTGTGAAGACTGCATTTGTTGTTAACAAGAATAAGCCAACATATAGATCAAAGAGCTGTCTATAGGAGAAAAGCAAGCCATTTTGAAGCGGAGAAAAGAGGGGAAATCAATCAGGGGCATTGAACACGCATTGAGCATAGCCAATACAGTGATGTGGAATGTCCTAAAAAAGAAAGAAGCCACTAGTGTAATGGGTCAGCCAAGGAAAACAGCAAAAGCTGATGACAGAAACACTGTAAGAAGCTGTGAAAAAAAACCCTAAAACAAGGGGTGAAGGTATCACAATTCACCATTCAAAGAAGACTTTGAAAACAGAAATATAGAGGCCATAACACAAGATGCAAACCACTCATCAGCAGTAAGAATTGGAAAGCCAGATTGGAATTTGCAAAGAAACACTTGATTCTGATGTTTTGCACAAATTCCTGTTTCTTGTTCATTGCAAGATGTGGCTTCATATTTTATTGTCTTCACTTTACATCTCAATGTAATTAATCATATTCAGTCATAGCTAATCATACCTCTTCTGTTTTCCGTTATTCTCTCCACTCATAAAAGGAACATGTGACAGTGACAGTGTTTCTGTAAGGTCTGTTGCCTGAATGTGTTTATCATCATTCCAGAGAAAGTTCCTTCTTGTGACCAAGAGAGACAGACTGCACTTGACGAGGCTCGGCAGAACCCAAGAGACGGAGTCTTTGTCCCAGACTGTGGGCTGCTAGGCCTGTACAAGCCTGTACAGTGCCACCAGTCCACTGGATACTGCTGGTGTGTGGTGGTAGACACAGGACGACCCATACCCGGAACTTCGGCCAGGTAAACACAGGACATAAAGCTTAATCAACTACATTTAAACAACAGAGCATTTTTATTAAACACGCACTTGTCTTTTTATACACTGTGTTTTGTGTTTATTAAAACTACCGAGAAGTTCATTTTATTTAGAATGAAACAGGATAAAGAGTTAATGAGATTTTTTTTTCTGTACGTGAGAAGTCTGAGTAAAGCAGAGGTGTGTATCAGTTTTGTGTTTGTTCTGACCTTGAATTTAAACCCATTTGTTCTTGCACGGGGAGCAGTATAAAGTCCAGCACCGCTGGCTGGTACGTTGAAATGTATGTTTTATGGAATGACGCTTGAGGTCAATATTAAATACATTATTAATGAATTAAGAGTATCATCATTTTAAAGTTCATGAAAAGTTTAACCTGAGATATTTCTTATCTCAGGGAGCAAATTTTGAATGCATAAAATTATAAAGGAACATAAAGTGAGCTGTAAGTGTAACAGATGGGGGATTGGTCAGCTTATCCTTCTATCTATGTACATGTTTTCTTTATAGGGGAGCATATCAGATTCAGCAAAATATTTTATTATTTTATTATTAAAATTATGATAAAATAACATATATAACACATGCAGTAGGAGCGCACGGTGGCTTAGTGGTTAACACGTTCACCTCACACCGCCAGGGTCGGGGGTTTGATTCCCAAGGTTCTGTGTGTGTGGAGTTTGCATGTTCTCCCCGTGCTGCGGTGGTTTCCTCCGGGTTCTCCGGTTTCCTCCCCCAGTCCAAAGACATGCATGGTAGGCTGATTGGCGTGTCTAAAGTGTCTGTAGTGTATGAATGGGTGTGTGATTGTGTGCCCTGCGATGGATTGGCACCCTGTCCAGGGTGTACCCCGCCTTGTGCCCGATGCTCCCTGGGATAGGCTCCAGGTTCCCCCGTGACCCTGAAAAGGATTAAGCGGTATAGAATATGGATGGATGGAACACATGTAGTTTCATGACCTCAATTTAATATCTCATGGCTACATTGCGTTTTGCACACAATGGAAATATTAAGTCTATTTTTCCTTTTTATATTAAATTTATATGCTTTTTTATTTATTTTTATTTTTTTTCAATTACATTTGACAGCAAAAAAAAGTGAAATCTGCCATCCCCTAATTTTTTTGACATTAAAGAGAAATACTTATGTTAAAGGCATTGGTCTACATGTTTTTGAAAAGCATCTCAGATATCACAGATGCCCCTACTGGTCATTTTAATCATCGAAATGCACCACATGGAAAATTATCTTAAGCAGCTGTGTAATCTGAGTCTGAGTATGCATAACTTTCTTCGGATAAATATTGATGTAATTTAAGAATGTGGCCCATACTGTCTCCTGACAAAAAGCACAAATTGCTCTTCTAAAAAAAGCACTATTGCTTTTTTAAAAAGCACTATTGTTCTAGTGATCCTTTTTTCCTCTAAATCTAATAGTTTGAATGACTGCTTTGATTTAAATCTTTTAGTTTGCAGTTTCATTTTGAGTTCAGGCACTTTCTTTTGTTCAGAGATTTTAACTACCGGATGGATCTTCTGCACGTTAGCTCTTTCATTACCCAAAATGTGAGACAAAGTGCACTCTCATGCCGAAAACATTCATTTTTGGATCACTGAACATTTTTGGAAGTACAAAAAGCAATCCTACTTGGAACAGTCAGCGAAATGAAATACACATGCTCCAGCAAGACCTTTTTTTGTTCAAAGCTTAAATAAAAGTGCCCAACATCAAGATCCGCAAGAACCACATTCATTCATTCATTTTTATTTTAAAGATGAGATCAGTTTGCTAATTCTCAATTCTAAATCTTCACTCCGGTCACTATTAATGAGAGTATAAAACTAAAACAATGCATGTTGTGCAAAACAACTCGAAGCTTCTTTTGTTTTCTAAACTTCCCAAGCAAAGAGGTTAGTCACTGGGTTAGAGCTTTTGCTTTAAAATGTTCTTGACTCATTTCTCTAGTTGGTGAGACAATAGATGTTTTCCCCTAAATGTACAGGTTTGTATTCTCGTCTTGGCTCGTGTGGCTTTTTCCACTCCCCCGATTTCCTTTGTGTCTCAATTAGTTCAAAAATCTCTCTCCCTCTCTTTCTCGCTCACTGTCTGCTTTCTCTTAGATATAAAAAGCCTGAGTGTGCAGTCCGTTCCCCCGTGACTGATATGGAGGATCCTTTCCGAGACAGGGATCTGAATGGTGAGGAAAGAACGGCACATATTCTCTCAGACTGCTCCCTAGAAACCAACTGTGTAAAACAGACAATATTCTCACTTCATAGCTGTGAACTTATAAGTACTCTGTGTCTGTTTATGCACACTAACATCATTTGGGAAACAGTTATGGGATTAGAAGTCCCATGTGTTGCCACCTCAAGGTGGTCTTTCTTTTAAGTGGTAAGCTTTCACAAGGTTCCTGGGCCCTTTCACAGGTTCCTGTTCCTTTACTTTGGTTGATCTACTTTCTCCCCTTCATTTAAAGTTTCATTATAACTGCTCTTTAATTCCCCATCTGGTAGATTTACAGAGTAAAACATGGCTCCTGACTGTGCAGCAGATGTGTGCCGTGGTTTATGGCTGGTTGGAGCAGTGGAGAGGGGCTGCATTAGGAAGCAGGGGGGTTGACTAGTGTGTTGCTGCCCTTGCAAGGTTGAGCAAAATAATTTTTACGTACTCTAGCTGCGTGACCTGTCACTCGTCAGGAAAAACTTCACATTCTTATTTGTAAAAATATGACTTTTCTATCTATAGTAGTGATTTAAAAGAAAAAATAGCAACAACTCATGAACCTTTTCACCTTCCTGAAACACTTGCTGTTAAAAAAAACACTAACAAGGCAGCAAATCAGATATTTTGCATCCATTGAGAGCAAGAGTTTGAAATGGTTCGATCCAATTCCATATTCGATATGCTCTAATTTAACACCCACCTGGAGAGGTGGTGAGGCAGTGAAGCGGTGCGTCACGACTCTTGTCCTTGCCGCAATCACACTAATTGGATTCACCTGCATGCAACCAGACCCCAAACTCCCACACACTGCCCCAGAGGTCAAACAAGAGGAACAGAAGGAACGGTGCGTGAGGAGGTCAGAGGGAGTGTGAGAGAACGCCAAAGAGGCTGAGACCAGGTTGAAAATGTAAAACTAGATTTGTTTATTATGTTCTCCTGTTTGAAGTCGCTCTTTAAGAGACATAATTAGGGTGGAAACACTTGCTGTTAAGGCTCTACATCTGGAGCAATTAAAAGGTACAAGTCAAAGGGGAAATGCACCGTAAAAGTTAACTGGGTGCTGGATGAACATTATGTCAATTTGAATTTCTCTCTTTTTCTACCCCCCCCCCCCGCCCCCCCCCCCCAATTATACATGCAAACACACCTTACAGGCATTTCCAAGCATTTAGAGTGAAAAAAAAGCATGTATCTTCTGACTATAAGCCAGAACAAGTAAAACGTTCTCCTTTTTGTCATTGTGTAGGCCTGTAGATCATGTATATATCCTTTGTTCAACTCTGACAGGCTGTCCAGATGGAAAGAAAATAGAATTCATAACCAGCTTGTTGGATGCCCTAACCACAGACATGGTAAACACCATTAACTCACCAACTCCCTCTGGTGGTGGGAGGTAAGAAGCTTTTTATTTCAAAAATCTACAAACAAATAAATGATCTAAAAAAATAAAAATTAGAAAAAAGATTAGTTCTTATTGTGGATTTTTTTTTTAAATATATAGAACCTCACAAAACAGTGTTTCTGTTCATAGAGGCAGGAAAATCTCAGAATCCCAAGAAGTCCTAAAGGATAAATCCACTCTGAAAGACTTGCATATTAATCTTTATAATTAACATGCTTCTTCAGTGGTGTCCAAGATTTATTTTATAGTTAAAATGTATAACTTTTCACCTTTTTTAGTGGCTACCCACAATTACCCACAATTCTGTTTGACAACCTGCTGGTGCCAGTTGGAATTAGCCCTTGCCTGATCTCTACCTAAAGAGAGCAATGCAGCAGCACTTTATCCCTTTAAGCCGGGTGCACAGTGTGCGATTTTTAATAGTTCTTTGCGACTGTTGCTTGTCATACTGTACGTACTTGACCCCCGCTGTAAACCATGTCACAATGTAGGATCTCAGTCGTGATTAATGTCAGACTTTACAACAGTCAGGACGCGAAAAATGTACGCACGCAAGAAGACTCGTACGGAGTAGGAGAAGCCGCACTACAGGACTGTGCCTCATATCTTCTGACACTGGCAGAATTTAATCAGAGGAAAAATTTTATCCCAACGGCCGTTAATCGGCTGTCGGGGAACACGTCAGTCCAGTGATCAAAGACTACAGATATTGGCTTAGGATTATAGGAATCTTTTAGAATTCTCAAAATTTGTCTCAGATGACCAAAATCGTACAGTGTGAACCCCGCATTAGTTTGTCCAGCTCCTTCAACTCTGCTCAAACAGATCATCTTCCAAAGCTTCAAATTTCTTCCTAATGCCATCATCAACCATATCATGCTTGTCATCAGAATAGCTAAACATATAAATATAACATATTTCAATATATGCTGACATATTTCAATATACACATATTTAATTAGTTTCAGCATTAAAATTTTCATAAAAAAGTGTCGAGTCGAGTGTATTCATTTTACTTCAACACACAATATAATCTTATACACAATACAAAACTATGCCGATTTTTCCAAACATCATCTGCTGTTTTGTATAAAATAGTATTTGACTGTGATCTCCCAGTTGTTTATGTCACGCCGCTGGAAGACAGCTGAAACGTGTTTGAGGTATATGCATTGCATGACTGTCTCTTACCCAGCTCCAATCTTCTGCAGATTTGCAGAACCTGACCCGAGCCACACTCTGGAGGAGCGTGTGGTACAATGGTACTTCTTTCAGCTGGACAACAATGGCAGCCATGACATCAGCAAAAAGGAAATGAAGCCTTTCAAACGTTATGTGAAAAAGAAAGCCAAGCCCAAGAAATGTGCTCGCAAGTTCACTGATTACTGTGACCTGAACAAGGACAAGGCCATTTCTCTGCAGGAGCTGAAAGGATGCCTTGGGGTCAATAAAGAAGGTGAACATTATGAAGCGAATCCATTGGCAGAATGAAGGATGGGGCGATTAAACTGATTGTGATACTTGAATACGTTTTCATGATAGACAGTATGTTATGTTATTTATGTCTGTTAGGGTTTGCTAACAAGCCACCAATAACATAATGGAACCACATTTGTGTGGAAAACATTTTTGTGCTGGCTGTAACACAAAATGTGTTTTATATTAAACCTTATTGTTTCTTAAGTCACAGTTTATTCAGGGCTCATAGACTAATACTAACCATGTTATAGAATGCTGCTATGTAACAAAGGAAAAATATACTCAGTAATATGGTGAAGTTTTTTGTAGAAAGAGGCGTTTATTTAACGTTTCTGGAAAGAGTCTTCAGTGTAGCAGTCAGTAACATTCGGTTTTCAAGCATACAAACGTCTTCAGGACAGAAGACTTTGTGCTTTGAGGGGTAACATTTTAGGTTGCTAGAGAGAGAAAAAAGAAAGGCTAGAAAAGAAAGGCTGTTTAGAGCTGTTGTAACGTAAGTGATAAGAGGAATTAACTTGTTTCACTGACCTTCCATAACACTAAATGTAACTATAAATTCCATTTAAAAATGTATTTGAAAATTGCTGTGGTGTAAGAGGAATAAAACACTTTTCTTGAAGCAGGACATGCCGTCATCTCACATCACATGACCTCACAGTTGATTACTTTCCTATAGCAGCACAGTTCATTATAGTTTATCCATCCATCCATCCATCCATTTTCTGTACCGCTTATCCTACACAGAGGCAGGAATTGAACCCCCAACCCCGGCACTGCGAAGCAAACATGCTACCCACTAAGCTACTGTGCCCCTTCCAATTGTAGTTTATTCGCTACATAATGCTAATGTTCATTACTTAGCAAAATTCACACTTAACTAATGCCATAAATAATTTTAGTTACATTGCATTACTTTAACGTAAGGCATTACCGTGAAACAGAAATGATGAAATTTACAGGGAAAGACAAATGGAATAAGAAAGCTTTCCAAGGTTTCCTGGATGCTCAGGAGCTACAGGACACTAAATGTAGACTCAGTGGCAATTTTCATCATGCTGCTGGAAACAGACAAGACAGCTAGTCTTGTGAAATGTTCCTTGTGTTCTTAAGCTTTACAGAATATGTGAGTTGTATAAGTAAATATATGTCTCTCCTTCTCTCTCTCTCTCTCTCTCTTTCTCCGTCTCTCCCTCTTCTTCTCTCGCTCTCTGTGTTCTGCAGGTACTACAACAAGCAGCAGCAGTCAGGGGACAAGGCAAGGAACTAATTTGTTCAGTAAGGCCCCACTAATCGCTTTCACTAACATGTGCTTGAGTGGCTGCAGATGGCTCCAAATATAATCCATTAACATTCTGAATCACTAACAGAACAGAATTTCAGAATGTAAGTGAAGGAAAGTGTAGTGTTGCTGCCAATCCAGTGTGTGTGTGTGTGTGTGTGTGTGTGTGTGTGTGTGTGTGTTGAGCTGGAAAGAGCAATTAGTTTAATATTTGAATATATTTCTTTTGTAGTAAAGATGCTGCATGTTTAGATTACAGTGTTAATATTTCATGCTGAAGGAACATAACGTGTTGTGTGACATGACAGTCAGCCATTCCGTTCACCTCAATGGCCCAGTCTGTGTGGAGCAATGAGGTAGTGGAATTACAGGAGACAGGGTCATCATGTCTGACTGGAAATAATTAGTCCTTGCCCTTAGCTGACCTGACCATGTAGGCCTGACAGAGGAGGATGCACCTGTTTCTCCATTCGACACTCAAGTGAGGTTTAATCCAACTTTTAACTTTACATGTCTTAGCTGTCTTACCCCATTAATCAGAAATCACTGGCCATGGTATGAAATGTTCCGTAATTTGTACTGGATTAAAGCATGTCTATGTTTGGAAAGCGCTCCCGTTTTTTTTCTTCTGCTTTACAGATATGAAATGACAGTCTGTTCGGAGGGAATGTAATGTTTCTACTGTCATAAATCCGAAAGTATGAGCATGTGAGTTTTAAAATAAGCACTAGGAATCGGGACTGCGGTTTCTGCTAAGTCAGGTGTCTGTCTGTCTGTCTGTATGTCTTTCTTGTCTTTTAGAATATGTTGTAGGGACATAATGAAATAGCAATACATGTCTGGATTGCATGTATGAAAATGCGGTGATGAAATGGATGCTCGAGGCATCATCATCCTGAGTACACTGTCAGAAGATGGGATTGTTCAGGCTTTCCAATATTTATTAGCAGCTGGATTGCTTGTCTGTGATTTTTACTGACTCTAAGGGAAGGCTCTCATGTCACCTGTTATTTATTTTATTTTTTTTTTAAATGACATTGATTTTTATTTTAATTCTATGGACTGGGGATAAACATTTCATATTTCACACTGCCCAGAATAATTTATGTTACGAGCTACTGTGTTCTTTTTCACAAGCTTCTCTCTTTCCCCGTGAGTCTGTTTTTGTCAGCCTGAGAATCTCTATCATAGTTCGGTGGTTACTATGTGATGACAGGTCATCAGCCCTCTGCACTCGCTTCTCGTCTGTCTGGTGGGATCGTCTCGTTATTAGGAGCGTTGTGTTTGTTTACCCTGGCCTGTGGGCTGTGTTGGGTCCAGCGAGGCCTGAGCTCATATGTTTACCCTGGCACTACCTGCTTCGTGCTGAAAAACAGTGGCTGAGAAGGGGCATAACGTCAGGCATAGCAGCATATGGCTAGAGTTGCCAGGATAAATATCAGGTTCATTTGAACAGCCAAGGGGAGGGTTTCTTTTGCCCCCAGTCCACTGGTTTGCTTTAGATCCCCTTAGACATGCATGCCTTCCCCAGCACACACTCAGGGATTGATAAATTGGTGCAAATATCTTCTAAAAGACAGTTTTATGTCAGTTCACTGGAACACAGTGAATTGAAAATTGATGAGTATACTCAAGGTTTGGGATGCACTGCTGCCAAAATATTTAAGACACGATGAGAGCGACTGCCCATTTTCCTGAATCTGGCAGCAGCTGAAGTTGAAATTGAGTTTTTCACTTTTTCTGAGCACTGTAAGGATGTTGGCGTAAAGCAGTATGCTGTATCTGTATCAATACCAACATTCCCACAGTGAATAGCTGACTTTACACCTTAAAATCTCACTCAATTTATTATGTTGTAAGGATTTAGGAGGCTGCCTCCTTGATTTGTGAAATGGATAGATGTCATTTTTCTTGGCTCTGTCTTCTTACAGTGTCAGATTGAACAGAGGGGGCTTTATTTAAAATAGGCATGTTTTAGAATTGTTTACAGATTTAAAAATAAATAAATAAAACTTAACCTTCAACTCTGAAGATTATTAAGACATTGGCTAATCAAAGTTTGTAAGTACAATAAAGGGCCAGATTCAGAATAGTGAGTAGCTATAGGCTTGCACGCTTGTCAGAGGATGTGATGTGGGTTCAATTGAGGAGCAGTATAAACTCCAGCACCACTGTATGACAGTTTTATGTAACCACAATACATATATCATGCTGAAATTCACATTTTGGACATTGTAAATACACTATGCAGTGCCAATGACGGGCAATGTACATACATAAATATGGTACTATTAATGTATTAATAATATTGTCCCTGTAAAATTCTTTTAAGATTTTTTAAGATAGTATCTTAATCCGAAATTCATATAAATGATAAGCAATTATTATAAATAAATGACAAACTGAGTAAGCTTTACCCATAGCAGATGAATGCTAGGTAAGCTTATCCTTTAAACCTTGGACATGTTTTCTTTGCAGGAGAGCGCATCAAATTATATATAAAAAATTACATTAATTAAATTGACAAATCAAATTAGCAAATTAAAAACATGACTTTATATAACTTCACATTATGATTTTATGACATAAATGTACAGTAGTGGCCACATTGACATGTGTGCATAATTTGCTGTCATTTCGTGATGTAAAAGGAGAAAAAGAATTAGTTTTTTCACCACTGCCTAAGCATCATACTTTCTTCCACCGTGCTACTAGTTCCTCATGTAAAAAACAGGGCAAGCTGGATCAAGTGCTATTTTATTAGCTGCCAAATAATGAATCTGGAAGCCATATTGTTAAATTAAACCAAATGTGATAATTACAAGTAGAACTTTTCATGTAGCAATATATTGGCAATATACTAGACTTCTATTAGATGTATATTTGAATGCTTGCCATTTTCTAATTTATATATCATCATAGAAGTATTTAATTTATAAAGTTATTTATAAAAGTACCTCTTGCTTCTTGATTATGTCATATTATAGATAGCAAACCAAAAAAAAATGCTTTTTTGGTTGCATTTTATGGCTTAAAGCCATGTGCTTGTCGTTTAAATCAACCTAACTACCTGCATGAGCTGACTCTGAATACAAGGAACTTTACCCCATGTAAATATTGACGTAAGTTTTGAACTTAAGTTTTGGTTGTTGTTTTTTTTTTTTCTTAATCTGGGTTTTTTTTTTTATCCTGGCAAACTTTACAATGATTTCAACAGTGTTTCACATCATCATCTCTATCAAACACCACATTCCTCCTCTATCACAGAGGAAAACCAGAGCTCTAAACACAGTAATTGTTACCCTGCAGAGGGACAGTTTAACTTTTATGTCTTTACTGAAAATTAGGAAGCTTATTAAACCAGGGTGGCCGATTCTTCCAGGCAGTTTGTTTTGGGAGTTATTCTTCTCTATTTCTCTCTCTCCGAATCCCACCTGTCCTGCACATCTCATTACACATTCTTCAGCCTCGTTGTTAGTGTTGTTTGGTGTTGCCTGGCATCAACAATGTGCTCCTGCTTTGGGAAATTTGTCTAACACATATTTTCTAACAGGTATCTTAGAGGGTAAAGATGTTAGTGACTTTAAATTGCTGTAACATCAGCAAAGTGAGTAATACCAAAACCAGAAGGCAAATGTGCTCTTGATACTTAGGTTCATTGGGCTAGAAAGTGTGGCTAACGTTGCCAGGATAAACATTAGCTTCATTTGGACAGCAAAGCGGGGCTTGTGTTGAATATTCCACTTGAAATTGCTAGTGTATCTGAAGTGCTTCTTGCACCTTATATGTTATCAGTGCTGCGTTACTTTGTTTCTGTGTTCCGAGAGACAGATTAAGCTGTGTTTGTGGTGTATTTGTCTGGTCACTCGCCTCATGGAAGAACAGTTTTGCTGATTGGCATCTTATAACTTCCAGAGACATTAGCACACTTTTTTTTTTTTAGAAAACCCTTCACATGGTCAAATTATAGAATTTAAAGGGAGAAATTTGCATTTAAATATTTCATGTTAATGTCTATCAGAAGGTAGTTGTTAAGATATTATTGTAAGACACTGAGTATATGAATATATATATATATATATATATATATATATATATATATATATAATTTTATTATTTTATTTTATTTTTTTTTATAGAATACTTCACAACATAACCATCTGGTACATGTTGTATATTCTTACTAATATTTATCCAATTGGATTCTTGTATATTTCAAGACTTTAGAATTATAGACAGTTTTGTGAGCTTATGATACTGCGACATAAAGTTTGGATTCTCAATAATGTGAAAGCAGATACAACTTTAGAACTGGATAACTTTTGTAATAATTTAGGGCAACTTTTTGGTTGTTAATGACATTAACTGGTTGAAACCTTTATAGGTCTCTTTATTGAAGGAATATCGATGGATGTCAGATAGATCTAGTCCAAAATTCTTAGGAAATCAGTTTTTCAAGAAAGTTACAGCACCTTACTCTACAGCTTAACCTGTTTACTTAACCTTAAAAATTCTATCTTTTCATACAAATTGGCTGGTGTGAGACCATGTTGGGAATACCAGACCCTTAAGCCACAGTGTCAGCCTGAGTGTCAGTGATTCAGTCAACTGTGTAGTCATTTTGCACCGGGCCATAGTGTGCATGGCTCTAATCACAGATCAGCACTCAGGTGAGGCTGTTCGAAGGCAGAGCGGATCTGGTTTCTCCGCTTTATCAGATGATCGTGTCCGGGGAGCAGCTTTGTGTCCTTAATGGCGCAGTCATTTCACCACTTTCCCCTGCTGAATGAGGAGAGGCCAAAGTGGACTGCTTCTCTGGAGCCTCTTAATTGCCATAAGGGACTGGAGCTATAGAGGAGACTGAGTGCGGAGACACGCAGATCTTACAAGGTCCTCAGAACTAGTAGACAAATGAGAACTCTCAAATTCTCTCCAAAAAGCTCCAAAAGGCCATCACACTAAATAATGGACATAAAAGTCAAGATATCTTGCGAGCGCTCAAATATATAGCTGTGCTTGATAGTGCTGTCTGTTGTGATACACATACAAAGCATGTACTTTTCAGTTAAGATATTGTAAGCAGTAAATCTGGCGGGTGTAATAAAACACACACATACCAGTATTTGACTTAGAGCACACCTGTGTCACCCCACTCCCCCTCAGAAGCCTGCTGTTAACCTTTCATTCTTCTACACACACACACACATACTCATGCAGCCATGTGATCGGCTCTCCAGGGCCAACAACTCCTCTTCTACACAAGCCCTTCCCCCATGGGTTGTGAAGCTCGACTGGAACTCTCCCACTCCTGTCTTCAGACGCCACCTGTAAGCAATCTGGGCTCCCTACCCCAGTCGAGCCCTCTATTTCCTTAACACTACAGCTTTACTGTGATTAATGGGCCCAAGAGGAGCCCCATACCCCATGCTGTTGACTCCAACAATCCCCTTAGTAATGTTAGATTGATTTTGTCATATGTCATACTGTGCAGTATTTCATGAAATAAAGTGAATATGAATACAATAATTAAGATTCTAATATGTAACAATTTGCACAATTCAGTTTGTAAGAAACTTTATTTGATTGAGGCTGAATTGAGGCTGAGTTCTGTCCACTAGAGACATTTACTGAGGAAGGAATAAAACATTCTGGGGTTTGCTGTTATAGGAAAATAATCAACTATGTGGTGGTGTGATTTGGGCCAACATGAAGCTCAGTTACTGAGCACAGTACAGCAAAGTTGATTATTTTCCTATAACAACATGCCACAAAAGGATGGAGGTGTGAGTGTGTCTGAGATTGTACCCTCTAATGGGTTGGCATACCATCCCATGGGGTGTCCCCCACCTTGTGCCCTAAGTCCCCTGGGATAGCCTCCAGTCTCACCGCGACCCTGTATAGGATAAGCGGTCAAGAAAATGGATGGATGGATGGAACATGCCACAAAATGTTTCATTCCTCTTATACCACAGCACAGCACTAACCATCATTTTATATATTAAAGAATAACAAATGGTACTTTTTTATCCATTTATAATTGCAACTAAGTGTTAACCTACGCTGGAAATAAAGTTCATTTACGAGAAACTTAGTGTGTTGTCTAGAATATTCAGATAATTGTACGTGAATAGGATTTTCAAATACAGTCTCAAGCAATTCCTTGCTTAATCTCTTGCATGTTTAAATTTTTTTTTACATTATGATATATTCTGATGGTAGACTTAAAGTACAGTACTGAATAAACCATGACAGTGTGTAAAACAGCACCTTTGAGGGTCAGCAGACAGGACAGATGACAGAGAAATAGTGAGTGAGAGAGAAAGAGGGCTGAGTATAGGAAGATAGAGAAAGAATTACGGCGTGATCACAGAACAGAGATCTGTTTCCCACATGACTTCCGAAAGGGAGAGAACACTATCTCATCCTCCCATGCTCAGACACACATACACACACTATATGCATGTCATGCATTCTTCGTGAATCCTATGCATCGTGGGAGCTGCCATCAGTCCTCTCATCCTGTATGTGTGCAAGAGCTGGGATTGACGTCCTTCTGTAGTGTACTTCACATCATCCTCCCGTATTTGTCATCTTCAGGCAAGATGCGCGTGTGTGTGTGTGTGTGTGTGTGTAGGCAGGATCGTAGATGCTGCTGTCTTGTCATGCGATGTGCACTGAAGTGAACGCACCCTTGACTCCCATTTCTTATCCTGTCTCTTCCCAGTAGGCCGTCTAGTGTGAGGACAGAAGCTTCCAGAAGATGAGCCAAGAGTAGAGAGAAGACAGGCTGATGACTTGAACAGAAAGAGAGAAAAAAGAAGAGGTTCCTAAAGAGAAAAAAAAAAGCTGAAATGATAACATTGGAGCCAAAATATTTGCACTTTCCTCTCCCATCGGTAGACATTTGCCCTGTCTCTGATTTCGTTGTAAACATTTTCTGACTTTATGACATCTGATGTAAGCGGACAAAACTTTGTATAAGAAAATGGTACTCGTACGTGGCTGACTTCCTGCGTCAACCCACACAACACGTTATAAGTGTATTATCATGTGTGCTCAAGAATACTAATCACACAGCAAGGTCTAGTCAGTATTATACACCACAGCAGATTTTAATCACAAACCTTCCATGTAGTCTTCTGAAGTAGAGGTCATAGTTGCACATAACCAGTTTGTTTGTTTTTATAAAGGTCACTTCTTTTATTTTTACATTACATTATATGTACATTTGGACTAAGCATGAACAGAAAAACCAGCCCAACATGGTTTCCATCTTCTGTGTACTTAATCATAAGCATAACACACGTTATTTCAGTAGCTGCAGGTTTAAACATGTATCACATCTTGGTGAGCTTTACCTAAAGTACCTAAAGATAATGTGGCATATCAGATGAAAGATATTTTTGTTGAGTGACTTTATTAGTAACCACTTTATTAGGAACACCTGTACACCTGCTTATTCATGCAATCAGCAAATCCTGTTTGTTTGTTTTTTTTAAACAGACTTAAGAGGATAATAATAATAATAACAATTTCAACATAACTTGTTTTCTTCCCCAGAAAACATATGACCAATCCATTCTTCGTCTTCATAATAAATTTGTAAACACTTCATAACACATGTATAAGGTTAGACTTAACATTTCTGTAATAATCCATTGTAATATAAGAACAATTTGTCAGTATTGCAATGCACTGTAGAAAGTAAACAGCCTTTTTGTTGTTGTTGTTGTTGTTGTTTACATAATTGGAAACAATATGCTAATCTGTTCAACTCTTTTATATATCGGCTCGTGGCAGAAACGAAATATCGCCCTGTTCATTTCTCATCTGTAATAAAAACGTCTCCTCGATGATAAACTCACATGACACACAGTGAACACAGCACGAGCGAGTGTCTCTCAGGTTTCATTTCCTGAGAAGCTGGACGTTTGCATCACACACAGCAGTATGGTCATGTCGGGTCATGAATTTAATTATAGAAATACATATAATATATTGGTGGCATGTGAGAATATAAAGCGAGCTCTATACCGGCTTTAGCGGTCATTATTTACAAGCCTACAGGATCACACGCTTTACTGTTTTTTTACTCTTAACAGCTTCAAGTGAACACACATTGCAGGATGTAAACCGTATCAACTAAATTATTGAAGACTTGCAAAGAATCCATCTTTCTGTGTTTGATGAAAGTGTTTTTTGAAAAAAAAAAAAAATAGCTGGTGCTTAAAATGGAGGTAAATCTTTTCCATCAGATGCTGTTGATACAGACACTTAAAACCTGGGCTCTGGGGAGGTTTTATTGGATTCTCGTTCACAGCACATTTAAAAACAAAACGAACCTTATATAACGTTATACATTTGTCACATGTGCCATGTATCAATGGTAACATTATTCTTTCAATTCTTATAGGCGTTAATCGATGCTTATAGATGTCCTTATATAGACCCTTTAAATAAAGAATAAGAAAAGTAAGAAGGAGAAGAATATAAGAAAATATTACAGAGGTATACAGAACACCATGTGAAGTGATCTTTCGGATTGATGGTGTGTGTGTGTGTGTGTGTGTGTGTGTGTGTGTGTGTGTGTGTAGATGTCCTTGGATGTGATTGCTTTGGCTTGTGAAAGGAAAAAATGAACCAGTGAAGTTGTAAATATGTATCATATGTGCTTTTTGTTCTTTCTAGTTTTTCAGCATCGGTCATGCAGCTGTCTTTCTAAACACCGTTTATTTGGGGTTTTTTTGCCGTCATTTAGAACCTCTTTTGAGTAAATTGTGTAATTAAAGTGTTTTGCTCTCAGCAAGAGTTTGTTTGAAAGTTTGTTCATTCCATTTAAATGCCTGTGTGTGAAAATACATTTGAAATTCTAATGTAATCTGCCACTCGTCTGTTTATTTTAGAATTTTGAAGTGCATGTGTTACATTAGTCAGCTTTACTCAGTTGTTTAGTTTGTACGTAGAGAGACTTTTTCCTCAGAAAACAGCCACTGTGAACGGCTGCTTCATCTAAATTAGCACAATCTCAAGTATTTGAGCTGAGATTACTAAACTAGTCCCGTTTTCTAAATGATGCTTGACGTGTATTTAATTGGCATCAGATGACATGTTGAAGCCAAGCCCTATGTTCTCTTCGCTACTTAGCAATGGGTGTTATTGTCCTAGATTGCATATTTACTTTTATATTAATGCACTTATATATGAACACCTTATTGAACATTTCCAGGAACTGCTTGATGGGTCAAGGACAACATTCCTCACTATAAACTAGTGGTTGCATAGACTTCTCAATTACTATATTCATTAGTCACCACTGTGGGGATATCGACTGGGGACAGTGGAAAAAACAGTGAGGCAGACAGTGAAGAAAGCTAGCTAAATGTACTTTGTTCATCTAAAACTATTTCATATTGGATGGAGCCAAGTCTCTAGTCAACTTAGATTACACATTGTGTAAATCTCTGCTAGGGAAGGTTTTTTTCTTAATGTAAAGTTTTCACTTTGATATCCCTTTGTGGAAAGTGTAAGAGGTGTCCACTCCTCCAGGTATTTTTGTTGTCCCCAATTTCACACGCTTTATCCTGGTCAGGGCCACTGTGGAGCCGGAGCCTCAGAAACACTAGGTGTGATACAGAAATGATACACTGATTCATTAGGTGTGATACAGAAATGATACACTGATTCACTAGGTGTGATACACTGATACACTAGGTGTGATACAGAAATGATACACTAGGTGTGATACAGAAATGATACACTGATTCATTGGGTGTGATACAGAAATGATACACTGATACACTAGGTGTGATATGGAAGTGATACAGAAATGATACACTGATTCACTAGGTGTGATACAGAAATGATACACTGTTTCACTAGGTGTGATACAGAAATGATACACTGATTCACTAGGTGTGATACAGAAATGATACACTGTTTCACTAGACGTGATACAGAAATGATACACTGATTCACTAGGTGTGATACACTGATACACTAGGTGTGATACAGAAATGATACACTGATTCATTAGGTGTGATACAGAAATGATACATTGATTCATCAGGTGTGATACAGAAATGATACACTAATTGTGATACAGAAATAATACACTGATACACTAGGTGTGATACAGAAATGATACACTAGGTGTGATACAGAAATAATATACTGATACACTAGGTGTGATACAGAAATAATATACTGATACACTAGGTGAGATACAGAAATGATACACTAGGTGTGATAAGGAAATGTATACACTGATACACTAGGTGTGATACAGTGTGATACACTGCAGGTTCTCCTTAAAAGTTAAATAAAATTTTTATCATTTGACCATGGCATAGTGAAAGAACACATTCATAGCCATGGGTTGTACATCATTATCCAATCCCACTCAACTAGTATTGAGCACGGCATTCCAGCTAACCGGCTGATCCAGAATCATCTCTGGATGATATTCAAGCTAGACAATGCATCCTACATCTAAAGAAGGCTGGCCATTGAGATATAAGGACATGAGATTCCACGCTGTGCACTCTCATTTCCAAACGCAACAAGAGACTGAGCCATTAGGCCAGACTGCATTTTAAGAACTTCAAGAACGATCCCTCCTTATATAGTGCAGTATGCTATTCAGACTTATTATTTTGTACATTTATTGCATTTATAGTTTGAAAAGCATTGTATCTAGAACTGTAATGTGCAGCCTGTTAATTACTGTTAACTGAATCGTGATTGGACACATTCCTTGCTGCTTTTGCTTGTTTGTTTGTTTTGTTTTGTTTTTTAAATCAGCATTTAACTGCAATAAAAAAACAGCTTTAAAATCTTGCTTTCTTGAATCAATTTTTGCTTTAACTATGCAAAAGTCAGCTAGTTAACTCCTTTTTTTTCTTTCTTTTTTTTTTCTTTTTTTTTTTTTTTTTACAACTTGTAAAAGAATCTGAATTGTTATGCAATACCCACTACAAACCCATTCATAGAAGTTCAAATGAATAAAATAATAAGCCAAAACTTTACACAGACACACAAAAGCCTTTGCTGTGTTTGGGGAACCTCTTGATATCAGGTGTGTGTTTAAAAGTAAAGGTGGGAGTTTAAATAAGAGAAATCACCTTTTAAGTGCAAACTTTCCAGGAGGTCCATTTTAATTTAAAATTTTCATCTAAATAAATCACATAAAGTCTCATGTTTGTAGATGAATTATCTTATACCACAAAAAAAAGTGAGTTTAGGACTAGGAGTGTTTGTCTCTGAACACAATGGTTAATCTGTTAATCAGGACATCTGCTTAATTAATTCAAGGCAGGTTTAATGACCAGCTTAAGCTTGAAATGCCATGTGGTAATGTACTAAGCATTTGGCTAAGGCCTCAGACAAGGTTTTTAGTAAAGCCCACACCTCTTTTCACAGCTGCCCTCCATTTTCTGCAACCCCCACCTGCAGGAATCGGTGTGCATGCCCCCCTGAAGTACTTCCAGACTGAAGCTGAGCAGCCATCGCGCTCCAGCCGTTTCAAATCGCTTGACTCAGTAAGCATGGCTGCAATCACAGCTAATCAAGCTATCAGCATGAAGGCACGTCGATTACTGTGAAATATATGTATATATATATATATATATATATATATATACAACTGATTCATAGTGAGCTTCCTGATAGAACTTTCTGAACTGCAGTGAAGAGATCAGTCAGAAGCACTTTTATTCTCCAACAATTTGTTGTGGTGCAATAAATTTCACAGAAGTCATAGAAATGGAAGTCAAAACAAATGGGTTTAAATGTAAGGGCTCAAGTAAGAAAATATCTCCTAGTTCCTAATTAACCCTGAAATGGAGTTCTCTTTACATGTTTTTTGAACAGTTTAGAGCTTTTAGTTTATTAATAATTAGTGGTGTACCTTTATGGTTCTACATTGAACTGTTAAGAGAGAAATCCTCTTGGAGTTTAGATTTGATCTTGTTTATACTATTGCATATTTGTCATTTGCAGTTGGTGACTTTATAGTTGGTAGATTTAATACGTTTATTTAGTAATATTTGATTCTTTAAACAACCACCACCAACAACAATAACAACAACCACCAGCAACAACCACAATATATACAGTACTGTGCAAAAGCACTCTGTTTTTCTTTAGTACAAATTTTGTTATAAACACTTATTTTATGAATTCTGCATTATTGAGTCAGTACAAAAAATTAATGAATATAAATAAATAAATAGTAATAATAATGTTACATGAAAAATGTTTGTATGTCAGTAAAGAATGCAACATTTTATGTAAGAATCACTTTTCAGATAAAAACCGTAATGAAGGCTACAAAACATAATGAAACTCACCAGCGTATTTCCTTATAAAACTGCGCAAATTGTACCCAAGACTACTATTTAAGGGGGAAAAGCAAAGGCTTGTCATGCCAAATATTATTATTTGTTATTATTATGTAGTTTATTACTGTTTACTGCACAGTGTGGTATTTCATTATTTTTGAAGGCATTTCTTTTTATGTATATATATATATATATATATATATATATATATATATATATATATATATATATATATATATATATATACACACACACACACACACGAAAGAGAGAGAGAGAGAGAGAGAGAGAGAGAGAGAGAGATTAAAAAGGATAATTGTTTTTCTGGTCCTTACATGAAATTCTAACAGGTTGAGAGCATTAAATGCTTTGTGATGCTGGTTTGTATGTGAAGGTAAAGATGCTGGTGGTGTAAGATTGAGGCTCGAGTGTGTTAGACTGGAGAAAGGAGATGGGTGGGTGGAGAGATATTTAGTGTCATAGTAATGAGAAATCCTGTTTAGAATTAGAGGAGACAGCAAATACATACATATAGTATACAGATGAAGAGGTCAGAGCGGTGGATAGAGTAAAAACTAATTCCATTCACTCAGGTTAAAAAGGCTTTATTTGTTTGTTTTATTTTAATGTTTATTATTATTATTATTATTATTATTATTATTATTATTATTATTAATCTAGTAATAACACGAAACTCTAACAGAACTGGGCTAGTCACACATATTTAAGGTTTATGAAGTTGAGTGTATTAAATCCTTTGTGTTGTTGGTTTGTATATGAAGGAAAAGATGCTGGTGGTGTAGGATGGAGGCTCGAGGTGTTAGACGGGCAAAAGGAGATGGGTGGGTGGAGAGATGAAAAAAAAAACAAGCTTACAAGCAGCTGCACTACATCTGTCTTACACTGACATGTGGCATTTGTGAAGTTCAAAAGAAGTTTTATAATGATGCAGCTGCTTATGTGTGTGTGTGTGTGTGTGTGTGTGTGTGTGTGTGTGTGTAGATGTAAAGGTGTGTAGATTTTTTTTTCTACTCCTGAGTGAAGCGTTTTTTGAAAATTAATTTGTTTAATAAATTAGCCCAGGTTTTAAAAAGAAAGACAATTCTCAATTTCAACACAGGAAATGGGTTAGAGCTTGAAAGGCTAGATTTAAAACAAGAGCTTTTATATAGTTTCAGAACAGTAGAATAGCAGTCCCCTCCTTTTTCCAGCTCCCCCTCAAGTGTATGAAACAAAGATATTACATAAGCAGCTTTGCCCATGTGTACCCACTGATCCTGATGGATATTTCAAAGGCCATTAGAGCTTATTAAAGGCAGTCAGTTGTAGGATCACATAGTTAATAGTTACAATGAGGGTCTGAGCGGTGTGTGTGTGTGTGTGTATGTGCGTGTGTGTGTGTGTGTGTGTGTGTGTGTGCGTGTGTGTGTGTGTGTGTGTGTGTGTTGTGGGGGATTGGTGGGGAAGTGTTTTTAGAACTCGGGGTATTCACTGTGAACCATTTGTGCCTGATGCCCTGCTTGATTCTCTGGAGCAGCACCTGCTCTCCATGCCCAGAGGTCACCTGTCAAGAGGTCAATACCTAAAGTCAAAGGTCATGTCACAGAAACTCAGAAATGATTGAGAATGTAGATGGCCTCATCAGGGCAGGTGTTTGTCTTTGTTCTATCTCTTGGTTTTTTTCTGTCCTAGTTTTTTTTTTTTTTTTTTTATGGCTGGTACACATGGCGTTAAAGTGAGTGCAGAATCTTATACATATTGATTGATTATAAAAGCACATACATCATTCACAAAACCCATAGAACAGCTCATGTCAGTAAAACAAGGTATGTTTAAAGTGTGAGATCTAATGCAGCTTAAAATATGATCTCGCACCATCTGTTTCCTATTACATTTTTGATTAGCACTGATTAGGTTTCATTTCCAGAATGATAAAAGCCTGGAAAAGGTTCATTTCTTGCATTTCTTATCGCTTATTTCAGGGCTAAAACTGCAGTTTGGGACTAAGCCCAGACCTTGTACTTTTGCAATACATCAGCTCAGTCTTTTGTTTGTATGTGCTTTTATTGCTGATACATAATAACCCTTAAATACATTTTCATAGTCAGTTTACAGTTTTAATGTTACAGCAAACCAATAAATGTTATTAAATTCATGGTCTTATTTAAATTGCATAAAGGTAATAGATGCCATCATTTTCTGTGTGTGTTTGCTTGTTTCATTAAAGCCCTTTTGAGAAAAGCCTCCAGGAAAGTTATGTATAAAAGGGAGCCCCCTGGTGGCAGTAAAATGGAAGTAAACAGTTTTATTATACAACAACAACAACAACAAAAAAGCTGAACTCCTTCCAGTACATGAAGAAATTATTATTGAAATAATTTTATCATCATTATTTCAGAAAAGTAAACCAGAGAGATAGACATCACAAATACAATTTCTTGTGGGTGAGGCCTCGCTACTCTGAGAGAGATCATATGTGATGAATCACTTGCGTGATGAAGTCATCTGCGGGGGATGCGGGAGGGATTACCTGGAACTCTGAGGGCATGTTCAGGGCACTTCAGTTTTATAGTATTTCACTCAGCTTTAATGGCTGTGGGTTTTCTTCCCACTTGTGATGTGGTCTCTGTGTAGGAATGCCTCCTCACCCAGATTCATTACCCATGCACATTTCATCTCCCCTTTTATACTCGTCTTGCATGAGAACCGTTAGTTCTGTGAGTAAGTGTGATTGAAAATCCTCATATATTGTTTTGAGAAAAAAACCTACAACTGTCACAATGTAGACACTCCCGAAACATTTGCTTAGTATCGCAGTCTCACGGACGAGATGATGGTCTGATTCAGTACACAATGTGGTCACTGAAAACATCTCTTCTTCTTCTTCTTTTTTTTTAAACAGCAGCCCTTGACACTCAGACGTTCTTTGCTTAGACTTCATTTTTTTAGGTTCTGGATTACATTGGCTTGTTTATACATATGTATCTATAGAGTTTATATAATATTACTATCCATCCATAAGTTTAGAACTATATTTTCTTTCATATGATCAGTAATGGTATGGCATATTGGTATCACAGTGTACTGTGATATGGAAGTGTAACATTGTTATAGCTTTAACCTCATGGTATAGCATAGAGATGAAGTCATCTCACAGGTCCATTTAAATATATCACATGACAGAGTAGCCTACTTAAAAAATAAATGCACGTAATATCCGAGGACAGTGTGTTTCTGTGCTGCTTTGGTAAACCACTGAAGGCTATGTATAATATTAGAAGTTTCCATAAGCAACATATTGAGCCCTTGCTTTGCTGCTGCAGTGTTATATAAACATTCCCCTATGCAAATCTGTTTTATCGTTCTCATATGGATGCCATGAATTTTTTTCACACCACTCATACCATCTACTATCATTTTAAGGTGAATGACTGACAGAACAAGAGATGAGTTCAAATATCTCCATCTAAAACAAGACCATGTTATTACGTTACCACCACAGCAATGTATCCTTTATTGTAGTCATTTAACAATTTGTTTATTTTTTTATTCTTTTGGGGGGGAGGAATATCACAGTGAACAACTCGTGGTGTTCAACGGGCAAAGCTATGACATTATATCAGGGAATAAGAAAGGAATAAAACATTTGGGGACGTATTGTTATAGGAAAATAATCAACAATAGGGTGGAGTGATGCAGCCTGATTAGAAACAGCTACTGTTACCACACTGAAGGTGATTATTTGCCAATAACACTGTCCAGAAGTGTTTTATTCCTCTTATACCACAGCAATTTGCCAAAGACGCATTCATTAAAGCATGATCACTGCAATTTATCCAATTATAGTTATACTTAATGTTGTGGGATGTCTGCAAAACCAGTTAGTTCTTGTTATTACTTACATTATAGCAGCTATAAAAACAGTTGTTCTCTCACCTCTTGAAGTTAATAAGAAAAAACGCATCTTACTGAGAAACAAATTGTTACAGCTTTTCCTCTGACTGTTACAAAGTGCTTACACTGGAGATTCCTTTCAAAAAAATTTTTAAAACGTCGCCATATCAGTGATTATCCATTGTTTCTTTGGTAAACAGACGTATGTTTTTATTTGTTTATTATTTGAATTAGCTTATATGGAGTGTCTGACATACAAGTCCCTTAATAGTTACTATAGAAACTATAGCATATTAGAATGAGCTCATTAATATACACCTGGGACTACTGTCAGAGCTGATGTTACAGAAAATAAATCACTACCTTCTGACCAATCCCATTCAACAACGCTGACTCACGGAAAAGTCAGAAGTACATGTACTAGGACCACATGCAGCTAGACGTAAGTTTTCAGGTTACATAGTAACTCTGATTGTCCTTTCTGTTTCGTCAGGTGCAGTAGTAAAAGACCTTGGTGTGATTGTTGACTCCAGACTTTCATTTGAAACTCATGTAGATAATATTACTTGGATAGCGTTCTTTCATCTCAGAAATATTGCTAAAATAAGAAACACAATGTCACTACATGATGCAGAAAAATTAGTTCATGATTTCGTCACCTCTAGGTTGGATTATTTTAATGCCTTGCTGTCTAGATGTTCCAGTACGAGCATAAACAAGCTCCAGTTAGTCCAGAATGCAGCAGTCCTTACTGGAACCAGAAGATACTACCACATCACCCCTATCTTATCCACATTGCATTGGCTCCCATTCGAATTTCGCATTGATTATAAAATACTACTATTGACTTAAAAGCACTAAATGGTCTCGCGCCACAGTACCTGAGCGAACTTCTGATCTTTTATGTACCGCCACACCCACTTTGATCAAAAGGTGCAGGCTCTTTGTTGGTACCTTGAATAGTGAAGGCTACTGTACACCACGTGGCAGAACTTTCTCTTACAAAGCCCCACAGTTATGGATCAGCTTTCCAATTCGTGTTATAGATAGTATGTATATTATGTAATCCAAACACACTTTTCCACTCCTATTAATGAAATAGCCAATTAAACCCCAGCTAGTAGACATTCTTACATGTATATGTGAAAATTACCAGACAGGACCCACATCACATGTACACAGAGATGCATGTAGAAATACATACACTTTCAACCAATCTCAGTTGCAAATATATATAACACATTAACAAATATGTGAAGTTGTAATACAATACATCGTCTTTAGAAAGACCTAGACTGTTGAATTATTGTCAGAGCAATTCTTAATGATTAATATAGCCCTTCAGTAGATGTTCTGAATTTTATGACCAAACTTAAGAAAATAACAGAATTATGACAGGCTGATGATAGAGTGAGAGAGAGAGAATTTTATGTAGACCTGGGATGCCTGCCGCTGCCATTCTTTCAGACCCAACTCAAAATTCACCACACTGGTGTGACTTCATCAGGATCACATGGGAGCATGGGTATGGACAAGTGTCTGAAAGCTTACCGGAGCGATATCATTGAGATGGTAGTGGGGCAAGGGGCACGTAGGGGTGGGGTGCAAATGAAGGACTTGGAACCATCGGTGTGTATGTGAACAAGTGTTAATCCCTGGATGAATTGTATACACACTCAAGAGGTGCCAAGAAAGACTGGATGTTGGATCTCGAGCAGATATAATCATTCCTCACTCCTGTAAACAGGTAAGGGACTCACTATATGGGTGTCTTGCTTTTAAAAAATAGACTTGATTGGTTGAGCTGTCATAAATATCCTAATTAATGCTGGTAATAAGTCATCATAGCATCCATAAGAGGTGATTCAATTGGTAATTCATTTACCAAATGAAATGTCCTGTACTAGTGAATTTCCACAAGGTGCAAAGATGGTTCTGTGTTTGTTTACCACTAATGGCCTCGTTAGTACTGATACTGTACATGGTCGACACTCTAGAGGTGAGGACAACCAAAACTAGTCTCTTTATTCTAATCTTTTCTTTTGAAAATAGAGCAATTAACCCAGAGCAGTAAACACAGCTACACACAAAATGTGTTTATGATATTTGATTTTCAAAGCCAAAAATGTATATCTCTAAATTCATGTCTCTTTCGCTTTATATTTTTAAAAATTTATAAATCATTTTGCAAAATATATCATGAAATAATATACATCCTCCACTTCAACATTGTTATTATATTACATTATAATCAATATATTATAATCAGTGATTATCAATATTAATATACAGTATATGTTCCAAATATCTGTGCATTTATAATGTATCTTTCAGATAAATACAGAGTTGTTTATGTATTGTTGGTCTACTAAACAGATTTTTAATTTTTTTTTTTTGCTCTGGGCCATTTGACATTGGAATAAATGTAATGTGGCCCATTACCTAAAATGTGTTTGACACCCCTGATCTAGAGCTATCATACGGAATATGCTTTCAGCTCTGAGACGTGGCACTTTAAGAACCTCTGGTATATACACTGTAGCTGGAAATTCAAGCTCTAAAGTAAATACAAAGTAAAGACGTGACAGTCGTCTGACAAGCTGATGGCACTCAGAGAGGTTAGTGTTTCCCCTTTTATTTCTTTATAAAATACCTTATAAAATGCCATTTTTTATATGTACTTTTTTGTGAATAATAATATAAATGAATGGGACTAATGATGGAAGTGTTGATGGTGATCAAATGAGACTTAATGCACAAGCAAAACATAAGTGTCCCCAAAAACCACCTATTGAGCTATGGATAGAATTTGAATTGAGTTTCAAATGTCATTACATAGACTTTGCTGTATAATTAAAGAAAAAGATTTAAGAAGGAAAATGTGAGAAGGGAAACTAAGAGATGGCTGTGCTTCGTGTGAAAGTGCATTAGTCAGTGTGTGTTTATATTGAGCTTGCAGAATTGTTTAACCATGACACGTGTTTGGTTTGTGGCCAGAGTCAGCTGACTGCCACACTGCTAACCTCTGTGGTGGCGGCAGTGTTTGGCTCGCTGCAGATTGGATACCACACCGGCAATGTCAACTCTCCAGCAAGAGTGAGTACATGACTCTGGGTAGCATGGCACGAACATGCACATTTCACTGAGTAAACTTTACAAAGTTGTGAGAGCTTTCTATTCAGCCAGCCATGGTCTTAGAAGGCTTTATGTTTACAGACAGGTAGCTATGATGTCTGGACTGTGTTGATTTATCGGCTCGGTGTGTGGATACTGTGCAACGTTCTCCAGTTGGTATTTCATTCCAAAGCTACCAGGATGGCCTTCCAGGTCTTAGTCATGTCTTTCAAGTGGATGAAATGCAGTCTCTTAAAGTATATTCATTAATTATGTGAATTTGGCATGCAAATGGTATCTGATGTCATAACTTCAATACACATACTTTTAAAATGTGAAATTATGACAACCTTCTCACTGATGTACACAAGAGAATGCATGTTAATAAGGACCTTTGTCTAATTTAGAGCCATTTTAGGAGCCTCTTCATATGAACATTTGGTTTCAAGAAAGCTTGGGAGATTTTAGGGTATGTAAAGCTGCAACTCACAATGTGTTTGCACTAGAATTATCAGGAGTAGTGGGGAAAAACTATCCTAAGTGCCAGGCTGTCAGAAATCAAAGCACCATTAACCCACAATGCACAAAATCCCATTTTTTATTTATTTATTTATTTATACATTTTTATTTGTCTACTGCTTTTAACAATAGATATTGTCATAAAGCAGCTTTACAGAAATCCCTAGCTCCCTAATGAGCAAGTTGAGACATAATTAGGAAGAAACCAGGTTCAAAAGCACTTGTTATACTTTATTTACTCAGATCATTGAAGACTTTTTCAATCTGACATGGAAATCAAGACACAATCAGTCCATACCAGAAAACAGTTTGACATTTCTATGGGCTTTCTCGGTCAGCATCAAGGACTTTGGAGCCCTGTTGGGGTCACTGGGCGTCAAAGGCCTGGCTGATTCCTATGGGAGGTGAGAATTGGTTTTAGGAATTTGCCTTGCTTAGTAAAAAACCTGTTGAATCCTTATTGGTTATAATTTTACTTTACCCCTTTTTTTCCCTGTAGGAGAAATGCCATTCTCATAGCAAACGCTTTGTCCATAGCAGGCGCCTGTCTGATGTTCCTTAGCAAAAAAGCTGAATCTTTTGAACTTCTTATTGTGGGCCGTTTCATTTTTGGCCTTTTCTGTGGTCTGGTGATGAGTCTGAACCCGCTGTATATCCAGGGTGTGTCCCCGATTAACCTCCGCGGTGCCTTTGCAACTCTCAACCAGGTTTCTTTTGCCTCTGGCATTTTCCTGGGCATGGTGAGAGACCACACACGTTCTCTTCATCTCTTGTTCATCCTTTAAAAACTCTCTAATTATGATCTGGTTCTCATCAGTGGAAGACTATCCTAGACTAATTTCATTGTTTGTGGTGGATGTTACAGGTGGTTGGCTTAGAAACAGTCCTGGGCACATGGGAGTACTGGGCGTTTATGCTGTCTCTGTCCCTTATTCCAGCTGTCCTTCAGTATATAATCTTGCCCTTTTGCCCTGAGAGCCCACGCTATTTCTTCATCAACTGTGGCAAAGAGCAAGAAGCTGAAGCTGGTGGGTGCGAGAGAAATTTACAGCTTCAGACTTTAATGTATAATTTGTTATCACTTGTTATATCTCATCTGCATATCTCATTTTCATTTGATCTTCAGCTTTAAGAAGGTTAAGAGGAAACTCTGACAAGGTGACAAAGGAAATGGATGAGATGAGAGAGGAAGCATCTCACAGTGAAGCAAGAGTAACTATCGGGGAATTCTTCATCAAACGCTGCTACAGACAGCCCATAATACTTGTTCTAATCATAAACCTGGGCAGCCAGTTATCCGGATTCAATGCGGTTAGTCTTCATTAAGCAAAACTGAACGACCTTATTCATGCTAACCATCATCTTTGACTTTGTGCTGTTTTGGGTAAAGACATGCCCTTACACTGGAGTGTGCAAAAGTTTGCACACCCTTGGGACTAAATAAAGAGGAAATGTAATTTATAGAAACATTTAATGTGTTCAGTTTCACAGATGATTTTTTTTTTATTATCACTAGTGAAAAAACAGTCAAATAGTGTGTATTTATAGTGTGGAAAACTATATTAATGAAAAAGTTAGCATTTCCCTTTCTGTATGTGATAAAAAATATTCTCTAATAACGTGCATGTACACCAACCGAGCTTGTGTTCTCTATATGCAGGATGCATTTAATTATACTATTTTTGCTGTGTTCTTTCTAGCACATCTTTTATAACTTTGCCATTGTCATGGCCTTTGCAAAATCCATTTCAAAGAGCTCCATGTCAACATTTATTTGTTTATATTTTTGAATTGTTGTCTTGTTCTCACATTTCATCTTCTTCGTGCAATCTCATGTTTTTGCAAAATAGTGGTATAGTTCTCTCTTTTTCCATTCAGAAAGTATGGAGGACACAGACCTTTGCAATCATCTGTAATTCCTTTTTTTTTTTTTTTTTTTTAATTATAATTAAATGAGTATATTTAAAACAAAACAAAAAAAATAGAATTATTGAATGCAGCCCTGTTTTGTCAAAGGGGACATACTGCATATTATAGTGATCTGTAAGTCCACAAATGTGGTTTCAAAGGAGAGCATTGGTACTTTTTCCATCCCAGCTAAAAAGCTGAATAGGAATGGCACAAATCCATACTAATATTCTCCTTAAAACCCACAACACCACAGCATCTTTTCATCTCATCTTCATCAATAATTTCTTCAGTGGTTTATGGTGGATTTTGTCTCTGTTCCATCCACCAGATATCACTCAATGCGACTCATGCATCATTAGGAGCCTCGTTTTAAAGTTCCATCTTTTTAAGTCCTTCTATTTCTCTGATTAAATACCACACTGTCTCTTACTTCATTTTCAGATCATAAATTATTCAACGAAAATATTTACCAAGGCCAAATTTGAAGAAGCAAAATATCTAACACTTGGAGTGGGAGCTATCAACGTGGCGTTCACCATCGTGTCTGTGAGTGTTAGAACGTTCCAGTATATTCCGAGCTGTGTGTGATTTGGGGACACAAATTGTGATATTTGTAATAATAATAATAATAATAATAATAATAATAAATACATCAATAACAACAAACTTTTAGTGAAAATATTCTGTCTATTCTTCTTCTGTATTAACAATGACATTCAGAAACTCTGAAACATTTTTGTCTCTTTGAAACTTTTTTTAAACAGGAAGGTATGCTTTTTGCTATTTCATGATTTGACATTTGGTTCTTCTCAAAGTTGTTCCTGGTGGAGAGGGCAGGGCGCAGGAAGCTGCTACTCACTGGCTTCCTATTGGTAGCTTTTTGTAATTTACTTATGACCATGACAGACTTCTTGCTGGTGAGGTTAATGCATTTGTTTTACAAAAAAAATGGTGAATGTACTCAACATGTGGAATCTGTGTAATGATAATGATAATAGAAATGATAATGTCATTCACTTTATACCTCCTCAGGATATAGTCCCGGACATTCGTGGTGTTCAGGTGCTTGTGGTGTTTATCCTGATTTCAGCATATGAGCTGGGTCCAGGGCCTATCTCTTGGTTCATTGGTTCTGAGCTCTTTGACCAGCCGGCCCGATCCATCGCCATGGCTTTCACCAGCATGCTTAACTGGGGAGGGAAATTCCTTCTAGCCCTCCTTTTCCCACCATTATTGGTATGTCGTTTCTATCCTTTACAACTAAAGAAGTCCTAAGATCAGTTAGGATATAAATAGAAGAAAAGGCCAGGGAGTAACTGCATTATACTACAGTAATAAGCAAGATGTAGTAGAAGGTCAACATATTGGACAAAGTTTAAAGAAACAGAATGTTTCCGACATTCCCTCATGATCTGTGTAAACAAAGTACTTTTGAAGTTGTTGGAGATGAAACCAGTTGATATTTGAAATGGCTGATAATGCAATAATTGCCAGCAAAACATGGCACCTACCTACCTACCTACCTACCTACCCACCTACCTACCTACCTATCTAGCTAGCTAGCTAGCTACGTGCAATTCTTCAAGATGTGCAAGTATTTATTAATAACAGAGCTACTAGAATCACCGGCCCTAAAAAATTAATATTTGTCACCCATCATTGCTGGAGTTGTTTATTGTCTGTCTGGTAAGAGATGCAATCAGCTGTACATCAGAGGATACTGGCCAATCATTTTGTCAAGCACCTTCGCACCGCCAGAAGAAATGATTTCTCCTTTTCAGTGGTGAGGTACTTCAACAGTGATGTACAAAATTATTAATGGCATCTCTCTCTGCATTGCTAGTTGTTGCCACAGGAGCAATGGAATGAGGAAGTAAGGTAAAGTACAGAAAAAGTACAGAAAATCTACACTCTCCAAACTTTGGAATGAATGTAAGGTTTTGTCCACAACCATTATCAACTATCAGTCATTTATCTTCAGATTTTACCTCCTACAGCCTCAGAAACACTTCGACTTTGACATCTGGCTTTATATATCGAGTGCTCTACTAATAAGTTGGCCCATGGCTGCTCAGTTCGTTCAGTTGGTTTAATATCTGGAACAATATGTTCGATATCCCCAGTGATCAGCGATGTTGAGAAACCAATTTCTTCTGTTTTGCATATCCTGACTCATTTCCTTGTCATTGTTAATATTATGCATTCTACATTTATGTTCCTCGTTCCAGCACCTGTGTGGAGCTTACGTCTACCTCCTCTTCATGTCCATGGCCTTGATAGCATTTACTTACACAATGTTCCGCCTCCCGGAAACGAAGGGCCGAACTTTTGATGATATTGCTGCTGAGTTTCGTGGGGCAGAGAGCATTCCCCTGCATAACAAAACAAGTTTCAATACTTTCACATGAACAAGGAGTCACTACAGTATGGCTCCTCTGGCTGAGGCACAGACAAGACCACAATGACCCGCAAAGAAGTTAATGTATTCAGTCCAACTTAGCAATGATTAGTCCATGATTGAACATGGTAATACCTTATTTTTTTACTACCTCTTACGGTGTTCAATGCAGTTCCGAGTGTTTAGGATTTGTGTAAATTAACCAAGAACAATGCAAACATGTTGTTCCACAATTACGAATAAAATATAGCACATTCGCCCATCTGCATTCACTCACTGGTCTGATACACATTTTTATACATCCATTAAACAGAGACCTATGAACAGCCTCAGTAATAAACAGGGCAAACCGCGTTGATTGAATTGTTTATGAAATCTGACATTTGTCTTGCTTACAACAGTTTTCCAAGTTTAATAAACCACGGTACCTTGTTGAAACAGAACCGGACTGTGAGTCGACAAGACTCCTTAATAATAACAATAATTCCATAGAAGAGTTTATGTTCAGATCGTTGGCACTGTTATGCGCAGTAAACAGTAGTTCTTTTTAAACTGTTTAAAATGTGACCCGCATTGGCTTTTTTATTGTGCTTACTAGGATGCAAGAATAGAATAAGACAATAGCTCTTTTCACCATTATACAGTAAGTCGAGATTGAATGGGGTTTTATGATTGGCAATGAGATTTCCATTTTCATTGGTTCATTTGGTATTCATTACACAGGAAACAGTCCAAGCATAGAGTGTTGTTGGATCTGAGCCGTTTTCTTTCTTTCTTTCTGTTTCGTTCTTACTGTATTTAACAGGGACAATGCATATTAATCAACCTCATATTAATTATGTAAATGTCAGATTTTGCAAAATGACTCATTTTCATCTGCTGTCCATGGGCAGGTTGATGTTTAAGAAAAAAAGAATAAATAGGACCAAGAAATGTGGTTACATAACACATAAAACACTAAAAACTATACCAGACATGTACATATGAGAGAACTCAAGTATTTCACCACAACCTTGTGGCCGTTGCTTTAGAACCAGCTGGGAACACAACCCATGATATAATCTTAATTTATGTGAGCATTACAAACATGCTACATTATATAATTGTTCCAGACATATTTTCTCATTTGTAAGTCGCTTTGGATAAAAGCGTCTGCTAAATGAATAAATGTAAATGTAAACTAAACAATAACTGGCACTTCTTCTTTTCCAGCAACCATATTTAAAACATTTTGAGAATAATCCTATATATTAAAATCTCTTAAATTCACAGGGAGTTCACTCCAATGTGATGTATAGAAAGAAAATACTTTATAGATTGACTAAAATTTCCATAGATTTTCCTTAATGCTATTGTATAATCACCTCTTCCAACGGCCCTAGTTGACCTATATGTGATTTGATAAATAAATATACATAAATTCTTCCAACATTGGAGGAGCTCATTCAGAATGACATTTCATTTTCCAAGATTAAAAATCCATACCTTCTATGTTTCTTATACATGTCTTCTACTTGATTAGGTACTACAGCTGCATTACATAACAGCCTTTAGGTTTTCATAATTAGTTTCAAGGAAACAACGAGAAGAAGAAAGAGACAGATGACTGACCTAATGCTTTGACATAACTTTCTAACAGTTTATCGTCCCACATGCACAGTGTCTTAATTCAAAACAGTATGGTCAACATGGAGCCAGTTACTTCAGCCAAGTTACACAAGTGAAGGTCTCTCACATAGAAACTACCCAAACTGTGAATAAATCACGATCACACGAACAGTGAATAATAATCAAGATTCAGGGTACAAGATTCAAAAGTTTATTAGTTACATGCACATTCGTAGCAGGTCCAAAAGGTGCAGTGAAATGAGATGCAGCAACTCCAAAGCCTGTGCATAGCAAGAAAAATAAATAGACTATACAGACAATATAACAATGGGTATAGGGCTGAGGAAGAATGCAGACAAAACAAGATCATACAAAAACACACAATTATGTGTATGTATTTACTATGTATGTATGTATGTATGTATGTATGTATGTATGCACATATACCATATGTGACGTACAATCAGATGTGTGTGTGCATGTATTAATGTCATATGCAGAGTATCTGTAGGGTGGTGGTGTTCATAAGTTCAAGGTTCTGAAGGCTTGTGGGAAGAAGCTCTTCCTTAGCCTCTCAGTCCTGGCCATGTGGTTGCGGAGGCATTTTCCAGATCGCAGCCATTGGAACACACCGTTGTTGGGTTGTGTGGGATCCTTTAAGATCTTTCCTGTTCTGGTCCTGAACCTGCCTAGTGTAGATGATCAGCAGGCTCTGGCCAGTGCTGACCTGGTGATCTGTTCAGCCGACCTCACCACCCTTGGCGAGGCTTTTTGCAGTCCTCTGCAGTTTCTGTACCAGGTGGTGATGTTCTCAGTGAGGATGTAGTGGTGATGTAGAAGGACTTCTGGATAGCCGAGGAGATGTTGAACTTCCTCAGCTGACACAGATGGTAGAGAGGCTGTCTCAATGACAGGTCCTCACTTAAGAGTATGCCGAGATACCTAAAGCTGCTCACTCTCTTCACCGCTGTCATTTGTTTTTATTTTTCACGTGATTTATTTTCACATGATGCACATGGGATCACATTATTATGTATTATGTTTACCTGCATACATATACCGTTTCAGAGCATAACATGGTGAAATGCTCCTTCACATGCTTTTCATATGTAATCACATATTACTCTCATAACCATATGTGAAATGTATGTGATTTTCTACTATACTCAAATACAGGTGCATCTCAGAAAATTAGAATATCGTGTAGAATAAGTTCATTTTTTCCCCTGTAATTTAATTTAAAAAGTAGAACTCTGATATTTTCTAGATTCATTAAACCCCAGAAAGAAACCACTGACTTTTTACAGGCCAATTAAATGGGCCTGTAAAATATAGCAGCATTACTTACCAGTCTGACTTGGTGGAATAATGAAAACCATTTGCAATTGACAGTTATTCAGACATTTTCATTGGGATCAGTAAAATTTTAGCTTATCTTACCTAAATGAGGTCCCGTCGTTGAACTTTTATAAGGCTTTCTATGGAAGGGAGCAAGAAGCGATGATTTAATCTAAACTGAGCAGGATGTATCATTCAGAGGTCAGCCTGTGGAACAACAGAATAGTTTCATCTGAATAGTTTCAAGAGTGAACAAGAAAATAACAGTCTTTCCCAACCAGAAAGCAGTCTGGATGGTAAAACAGTGCCATCTAGCAAAACATCAAGCTTAAAACCAGTGGTTTCTGCTAATTCAGTGTCATTTAAAAGAAATAAGCATTTTGTATTTGGTATTTTTGCACAATTACTGTAGATGTAGACATCATATACACTCCTGGGCAAGAAATAAATAAATAAATAAATGGGCCAAGCCCAAAATGGCAAAATAGTAAGCTTTTAATGGTCTTAACAACAAATCATTGGTCAGAAAATTATCAAGAATTAAACAGATAAAGTAACGTATTATGGCATAGCTTTTTCCTTTAAATGTTCTTTAAATGTTTAAGCCTTGTGGGTAAACATGAGGACAACTTTTTATTTTCTTTTATTTATATTTTTTAATCTATTGATTTTATTTAAATTTTGTACACCCAGACGTGGGTTAGTTTGAATTTTACACCAAACATTTTAATCATTATCATGATTTTACCTTCGCATGCAAGAAGGTAAAATTAATTTCCCTGTTTCTAGCATTTTCCCCCCAACCAGTTCACTGCAGCAAAAGTAAAAGTGCAAATGGTGGCACAGGTCTCAAGAGTGCAATGATTTGTTTTTAAGACCATTAAAAGATTGATATTTTTTTGTGATTTTGGGCTTGACCTAACTAAAACTCAGCTCTGACCTGAAATAATCAGACTAATTCCACTGTGAAAAGACTGTAGGCAGCATTTCACAAGGTTGCCAAGTTTAAAAAAACAAAAAAAAAACAAAAAACCCTTACTCTAAGTAAGATTTACTCTATGTAGGCTATTACAGCTACAATCAAATGAATATCAGAGCTTTGTAGAAAACACTGAACTCAAAATAGATTCAATCAGTTTAAAAAATGCTTTCATAATTCAAAAAAGTGAGTTATTTTAGACAAATTCTGCCCTCTAGTGGATCATATGTCCATTGCACACGCTGGGTCAATGTGTATGTTTTGCTAAATAAGGGCATAAAAATAATATGGGCTATGTGTTTATGTTTGTGCAAATAAATAATTTTTGCCTTGTTATTATATGCGAGTTTAGTCCTGAGAAAATGTGAAACTGGTGCCCTTAGGTGGGCGAAAATCAGTGCATACAAAATTCAGATCACTGGGCCATATTGACAATTACTGAAAACTCTCAAGTACGTTCTGTAGCAAATTAAATTAAAATCACCTACAGATTTTCTGCAATTCAAGCAAGTAAAGTTTCTTTGTCTGTGTACAGTTTACAAATGAATGGGTTACAGGACCTGCACCTACAAGAGGTCAAAATGTGATAACATTCAATTGACTTTATGAATGCTTACCCTAATGTGTTAATCACAGTTAAAACAAGCATATACACTGGCTGCGTCCGGAATCGCGTACTACCCTACTACACAGTTTGAAAAGCAGTACGCTAGAGGGGTAGTATGTCTAAATTCTCAGTAGGTGAGAAATACCCGGATGGCGTACTGCTTCCGGTGAGATTTTGCAGTATGCAACCGATGGACACTGCACGAGTCAAAAATCCCATAATGCAACGGGACTGGTGCGGACTAGCTCAGAACAAAGAATGGTGGAAGACATTATTTAAGTATTAAACCTTGGTTAAACAGGACTTGTTTAACAATACCCTAATAAATTGTTAACTTGTTGAAGGTTTAAACAAGAAAACAGTTGTCTCAGTATTTGAAACCTTTTTTGTGATCTCCATCATGCCTTACCCGGCCAAGCTAACGGCAGCACATTTACCTCAGCCTGTTAACCCCGCCCACATTAAATTACATTAAATTAATTAAAACTTTCCTGATGTACATTTTGCCCAGTTGTTAAAGCGCATCTATTATGGTTTTGAAATGTGCCTAATTTTGTTTGAAATGTTCATTCAATAGATTTATATGTATCCAAGGTCAAAAAACACTTTAATGTGCTCATAATTTAAATTGCAGCTTCCCCCCACGTCAAAACGACTCGTTAAATGATTCGTTCTAAAGGATTCGTTCTAAACTCCTCCTTTCAGAGAGCATACTCTGCTCTGATTGGTCAGATGTCCCAGTCTGTTGTGATTGGTCTACTGCTGTTAGAGTGTTTCAAAAAGTGAACGCCCACTAACGAAACGAGTTTCACCTCCGCATGAAAAAAAAAATGAAAAGAAAACCAGAGGCGGAGCTGTTTATTTATTTATTTATTTATTTATTAAACAAACCTTTTTTTTAGTACAGGAAGTAAGGTCTGGAATTACTAAAAACTCGTTTCAGCTGTTCAGAATCGGTTCCTTCTTTTGGGAGTCAATAACTCCGTTTGCGCTTTGATTTTTGAAACTTTTTACATTCACAATCAGCTCTGTAACACACTACATGAAAGGTAATATTTGAAAAACCATAATAGGTGCATTTTAATCTGGTGGTCCCTTTAAGATTTTTGTGTTTATGATGACTTCAAAGGTCACATGACAATGCCAACATGGCAGATGTAGTATATCCGGGATTGTATTCATACTACACACACATACTGATCAGTGCGTACTGTCTTAACGGCCGAGCAGTAGGGACTGTCACAGTACATGATTTCACAGTACAAGATTCAAAGATGCTCAAGTATACCTTTATACAATTTTTTTTTAATGAATATTCTACTGTTTCACTGCTCGCATCTCACTACTTGGCTGTTTGCAACTTTAGTTTACACATTTGTGGAGTCATGTGGAAGCGTCGAACAAGATGGCTGCACATTAATTGCTCTCCTGTGCCCCACTAACTAATTAGTTATATTCCTAACCATCTCCATAGTTTCCCCACATTATTGTATAGGCATGTTTAAGGTTCATCTGAGGTAACTGAAACGGAAGGTAGAAATGATAGCATGTCCACTTATACCTCAAAATATTTTAAAGGAATGCGCATAGCTACATGCCAAAGTTTGGTAATGGAGCCTTCCACAAGCCCAACATATAATCAACAGAATAGAATATAAGTTTGGAGAGCTTGTTCATGGAAGTTAGTACAATGCATACCAAACTTTGCATACCATGGCGTCACTATTTGACCATGTAGTATTAGCACATTTATAGAAGGAATTTATTTATAATTGTAAACTCCACTTTGGTTCTCACATGCTATGTATTGATGCAGTTAGGCTAGTAGATACAGGTCATTGCTGACTGGACAAGCCATTTTTATGTGAATATTTCTTCTTTTGATTCTAGGTTTGACTCATGTATAGAGTAGTGTATTAGAAATATTATTTATGATAAAATAATAATACACTACAATATGCATTAATTTCTGGTGCTATGAAATATTGCATATTCACCAGAAGCTTATAGCAGGACCTCTCTGCTCCAGAGCATCTTAGTTCTCTTGCACTGGTTTATGATGCAGACCATCATGGAAAACTGAAACCAAAAGCAACATTGATCCTAATAAAATGCCCACAGACTAGTTTGAAATACCCTGAAATGCCTGATCCCTGTCCTGCATAATCTCACTGTCCAGCTGCAAAATACCCAGCATCATGAAATCACATTTCCAAGCATATACTTGAACTGATCTTGAACACTGGCTACATTGAAGCAGGAACTATACAGTGATTGATTGATTGATTGATTGATAGACAGATAGACAGATAGATGCTTTATTGATTCCAATGGAAATTGCCAAATAAAATTTAAATTTCAGTTATGTCCCACAAACAAGTATTTCACTTTATGGCCAAAGGTTTGTGGATTCCTGACCATCACCAACTTCGCTGTTATAATATCCTCTACTCTTCTGAGAAGGCTTTCCACTAGATTTTGGAGCAAGGCATGCATAGGGATTTGCTCGTTTAGTCATAAGAGCCTGAGGTCAGGCACTGATGTTGAGCAAGAAGGGTCAGTCAGGGTTCCAAATTTATCCCAGAATGTTCAGTGGGGTTGAGGTCAGGGCTCGGGCCACGTGAGTTCGTCCTTTCTGCACTTGGAACACCATGTCTTGAGAACCTCGCTTTGTGCACAGGGACATTGTCATACTCAAGCAGAATAGGGTCCCTTAGTTCCAGTGAAGAGAAATTGTAATGTTACAGCATGCAATGATATCCTATAAGTGTGTGCTTCCAACTTTGTGGAAATGATTTGGGAAAGAACCACATATGGGAGTCATGGTCAAGTGAAAAACAAATAGAAATGTTTTAGGAAGATAATGATAAAAACTCATATCCTGGTTCCATAGGTGTGTACACCCCTTAACTAATACTTACTTAAAGCACCTTTTGCTTGTAATACAGCACTCAGTTTGCTTGGGTATGTGTCTACTAACTATATTCCACTACATCTTATAAAAATCCTCCAGAGCAGCTTGCAAGGGGATCTTCTGCATAAAGCCCAGGACTTTCCACAGGTTTTCAAAAGGGCTTGGATCTGCCCTGACTGGGCCATTCCAAAACATCAGACTTCTTCTGAAGCCATTCCTTTGTTGACTTGGATTTGTGCTTCTTACTGGAAGGTGAATTTTTTTCTTCATCTTTAGCTGTTGAAAGTTTTAGACCTGCATGTTTTGTGCCAAAATAAATTGGTATATGGAACTATACATGATTCCCTCTCTCTTGACTAGAGCCACAGTCCCAGCTGAAGAGAAGCAGCCCTATAGCACAATGCTGCCACCACCATGCCATACTGTGGGTATGGTGTTTCTTGGGTCTTGTTTTTGTGCCAAACATATTTTTCATAACTATGCCCAAAAAGTTTTACCTTGGTTTCATCAGACCATATATCACGTAATGGAGGCAAAGGCAGATGCAAGTACAGATTTGTTAAAGTGACATGAAAAACAAACAAAACATTGAAAATAAGAATCACAAACTTAAACAAAGGACACTAAGCAAAACACATAGAGAAAGAACACAGCTGTGTCATAAACAACAAAATACGAACACAACAACAACAGAAGCTTGACAATCAGACACTAAAACACAGGCCCTGTGTCCCAATTGGCATAGTTATATCATGTACTAAAAGTACTAACACGTCATGCAACGGAAGAGAACGTTGTTGCCCGGAAGAGAACCCTGTCACCGTAAACAAACTCCTCATTGCATTTCAGCTTTTTTCATTCATTATTCTTTATATAATTTTTTCATTTTGCAAATGTGACGTTGACTCTCCCAATGAACAAAATGGCGCTGTAGACTCACCAGGAAATGTAGGTGGCTTGCAAATATTTATTCTCCTGCCTTTAGCACCTCACTGCCAAACCTTTTCACAACCTAATTAAGTTAATCTACATTATAGTAGAGATAGTGGAAAGCATTATAACCTAACCCCCAACTTCTCTTTTTGTCATGTCAACCTTGTGAAGAATTTTTGGCCTCAAAATTACTAAGCTAGCTAGACATCCAAGTTACGCTAGCCACTGATTGTCTGTACCTGTTAACCAGCATTAAAATTCACAGAATGCAACCCATTCTCCTAATGCTACTTACTACCGCTTGCCTTGTTCAAAACACTTTGCGAAAGTTAGATAACCCAGACAATTATAGAATAACCTCAGTCCATATTTCACAGCCAACATAAACACGTGGCACTAGTAGCGTAACACCAATACTGAGGAAGCAGTGCATGATATTCACTTTTGATGCCTTTAGCATTCTTTTTATATTACAATATATGGGCCATTCCACCGAATTGATGTCATTTGCTTGTTGTAACTCTTTGAAATTAAACTTTTTTTTTTTTTTTTTTAAAAAACTTTTTACAATACTGAATCTAATAACACATACATAACTATTCAAAATGTGTGTTGGTCCAGCTCAGGTAACTTAATTGATTTTTTTTACAAGGATTCCTGTTACCAAAACTCATGTGCCATTTAAAAAGTATGTTTAAAAGCTTCTCGACTAATTCCTTTGTTTTCCCCTCAAGAAAGTGTTTATTTTAAAGAAATGATTGGATACATGTTCAAACAGTTGATATTTGTGACTACAAAAACTAAAAAAAAAAAATGAATGAAAGAATATTGCATGGAAGAGTGGTCAAAAATTCTAGCAAGCCTGGTGGACAATAATGCAAAATGCCTACAAGAAGTTATTTCTGCTAAAGGGGGCAATACTAGCTTCTAGATTGAAAAAGCTCTTTTTCCTTGTGGAAATTCTTTTATAACCCTCTCCTGATTGATTCCTTTTGACAAGTGAGATACCATGAGATACCATAAATTCTTTGTGGACCATGGCTTCAGCAATCAGATGAAACCAAGAAGATGTGAATAAAATCCTAAAGAAACAGCGGGTCTTTATCAGAATCAGAACAATTTCATTGATGACAACTGAATGATAATTACTTTTGAACGCAAGATTGAATGTGATTGGTTCATTCTGATCACAGCCTCGTGCCCAGTTCTAAAAGGGTGTGCACACTTATGCAACCAGGTTATTGTAACATTTTTTACTTTTCCTATTTTTTCCTACTAAAATGTTTCTGGTTGTTTTTCACTTAATTTATTTAAGTTATAATTTCTCATTGAGAGAAACGTCACAAAAACTTACCATTTTAACAGGGGTGTGTAGACTTTTTATATCCACTGTAAATACACATTATATCCATCCAACCATCCATCCATCCATCTTCTACCGCTTACTCCTTTTCAGGGTCACGGGGAACCTGGAGCCTATCCCAGGCAGCATCGGGCACAAGGCGGGGTACACCCTGGACAGGGTGCCAGTCCATCGCAGGGCACAATCACATACACACTCACACACCCATTCATACACTACGGACACTTTAGACACGCCAATCAGACTACCATGCAAGTCTTTGGACTGGGGGAGGAAACCGGAGTACCCAGAGGAAACCCCCGCAGCACGGGGAGAACATGCAAACTCTACACATTATATATATTTAAATTAACAAGTACTATAAGGGATATGCAGTAGAGTCAGAAATGGGAAACCGATGATGAGATGAAATTCCACTTTGGTACTGCATTCATCCAGTTGGTGAATATAAAGAGTTTGTTATATCTCTCATATAACAATATGACTCGTGTATGACTCGTTCATTTTGATAAAAAATAATAATAAAATACAGGTTTACAGCAGACCTCTCTGTTCCAGAGCTTCTTTGCATCTCTCAAAGATTCTCACAAAAGCAACAGAATCAAGCTGACAGGATACTCCTGGTATTCCCCTAAATGTCCATGGACTTTCCAGCCTGGCCTGCATCATCATAAATATTGATCCAGCTTGCATGTGTGAGATCTTCTCGCTCAGTGCCAGCTTGTTCTCTATGAGTGCCTGCTTGTCAGAATGTGTGTGATCTGTGGAAGATTGTTTCAGTCAATCTGTACATGCTGCTGTCCAAAAGAAGAGAATATACTGGTCATGTCAGTATACGAAAACAGAGTGTGGCCATTCAGGACAGAGGTGAGTGGTTGAGAAATTGTCAATTAATTAAAACTGATAAGTTTAAGCTAAAAAAATTAGGTCTAATGTAATTTCAGCTCAGCTGAAATGCACAGACTGCATTCAGTGGCATAGGCAGGAATTAATTTCAGAGGAAATATACCCAATAAAATGTCTGCATGATATTTGATGTGTGAAACTCATGCAATTTTGGGTGAAGGATGGACAGCAGCAGATGTGGTAATGGCATGAAATTATTATTTATTCATTTAAGAAAGCCTACTGTCAACCAGTCTTATCATATTACCATCAGCTCGCTCACTGACTATTTTACAAAAGCTTCAAGTGCAGTTAATTATTTGTCGTGCTATACATACAAATAGATGACTGAATGACGCCATTGGCTGCGGCCGAATTCGGAAACTTACCTACTATATAGTAGGCGAAATGCATGGATTTATCCTACTATATAGTAAGTAAGTATGTTTCGGACACAGTCGAGCTCTCTTGTTTGCCGTAAAATGGTTGAGCGCTGCCGTGTGTGTACGTGTCCTGTCACAAAATGCAGTGAAAACTCCCACACAACGTTAATAGTGTGATTAAGGTGTTTACATGTCTGTAATCCACCTCGATAACGTGACTAAAACAGGAATACTCCACACATCTTAATTCGATTTGTGTTTACTTCGAGTACGATTTTAGTCAGATTAAGGTCATCAATAATTGCTGTTTACATGCTAGTTTCTTAATCAGAGTATTGTCTTAATTGGGTTAATATTGGATTATTGTTGTCCATGTAAACGTACTGAGTGTCAGATGGATCTGTTGATGGATCTTTTGCAATACTGATGACCTTTTTCAGTTGATCAACGATTTAAAAAAGTTTTGCTGTTTGACAGATATAAGCTGATGCTTTTATTGTTTGCGGACAAAGTGGATAATGTCAATAGAAATACAATAGAAATTCAGGAATAGCTTACAGAGGAAGTCTCCCTTTTCCAGTGCCCAATTTTTTTGGGCTACTTTCATGTAGGTTTTAAGGTATAGTTGGTCTGGAAATTTTGCTGAAACCTGTCCTGGATAATGATACCACCTCAAACACACATAAAGGGCTAAAGGTGTTTAAAACACTATGCCAGGTGGCTGTATGTTTTAGACTCTCTGCTGTAAATTACCGAATTACTCTAAAATTCACTAAATAGTAGCCTATAGCGTAAGTCAAGTGTGATAGCCTCAAATTTAGTTAAGATATGATATACTGCCCATCAAAATCTATCATCATGACCCACTGCTGCATATTTATAAAGTTGTCCTAAAATACTTTCATGACTCTCCCAACTAAAGAATGATCAAAGTAGCATGCCAGTAATAGAAAATAACATTTTACATTTTAAACCCAGATCTACTATTAATTTTCTCATCTTGCAGTAAAACCTCCAGTACGTTATCTGCTGCTTTGATATACTTATCTCCTGATTATATCCAATACTAATAACAGACCAATTAGATATACTGATCTGTCATTTTAAATATTTTTATTCCATAACTATGAAGATGTGTTATGTTAACTGTAGCTGCTCCCAAACTTATTCTTCTGGTCAGATTAAAACGTACGCTTCAACTGATGTTTGTCGTTTCTTTAATTGCATTCCTTCACAACTTAAGCGCATTCAATCACCGTCAAACACCGTCAAACACCGTCAAACACCATCAAACACCGTGAAAAACTGAAATAAAGTGCATAACACATTCTCACATGAGCATATTGTACATAAGCATGTTCTTAAGAGTCCATGAGTATTCATTCATCTTGCTCACATATTAAACTAGCATTAATGGCCCTAGGAAACATTGCGCTATTACATTGCAATACAAACATGAAATGCACAACATCACAAACCAACATACCGTGTGCGCCTTCCGACCAGAAATCTAGGAGTTGCTGTAACGCTTTACCGTTTAATTATTCTCTTCTTTAGCATCTAACTCCGTGTACAGCGTAGCACCAAAAAACTGCATGCACATTTTTGCACTGCTATTAGTTAGGCTAATCACATGACCACAGTAACTTAAATTAAATGCAGCTCACTAGTTTAACCTGTAGGTGTCACTATTTCTGCAACCCTTGTAAAACAAAACTCACATAGGCAAATTACTATTAATATTTACATTGCATTATTGTAATAATAACATAACAAATAAATACTTTAAAGGCTTAAAGAAAGAAAAGACCCATGTTGCTTTCAGCGACAGCTACATTAACTGCATAATTAATATTGATGTGATGAGCGTGAATAAAAAAAAAACCTCTTCATTTCTGTAGTTTCCTAAAGCACAAATTACATTATTTATGGTGTTGTTTTTTCCCCTCTTCGAAACAGACAAGAAAAAGTGCAGAACCATCAGCTATTATGGCTGGGGAGTCACTGAGAGGCACCAGCATTGAGAATATATCTCACAATATAGACACAATAAGAAATGTTTCCATTCAAATGACCAATTTCAGTGACATGTACACCTTAGCCAATCCAAGGTAAGTGAAATTAAATTTTATGACCAATATATTTTGACTATTTTGGAACAAACAATTTTAACTATGCATTTCTAGTATTAATTCTGTAATTCATTGAAATTAAAATATAACTAAATACAAAAATTATAGTGACTTAAAAAAATATTCTTTTATTTGCTTAAAGATATTTTTATATTTGATAAATATGTACTTTTATTGTCAAAATGTACAGACTTTCAGCTGTTTGCAATGAACAAATCAAACAAATGCAGTTGAAATAGTTCAATGCAACAAATGCTTCAATGGTTTCCCCAAATTCAACCAAAAATGCAACTTATAATGACTTCTCCAGTTTAAAAATTATTCAAGCCCCTTAGTAGAATCCTTCACAACAGCACAAATATGCAATGGTTGCCTACGCTTTCAGAGCCAGGGATTGTTGGGTAGAACTGTTACTGAGCATTGGTCAAACTTTAGAGCTATGTGTGTACAGTACATAACTCTAGCATCAGAGTATGCCAGTACTCCAAATCAGCTGTAAAATGGCCACTCGTATACATTTGGCTTTATAAAAGTTTGGTTTGTTTTATTTATCTTAACTTAACTTAATTATGTTCAATTTATCTTAACATTTTTCATGTTTGTAAAATGTTTCATATTTGTAATATTATGCTAGTTCTTAAAGCTTAAATCTTATTGTATCAATGTTGAATTGTATAATTCTTATTATTTTATTACCTCTGTACCAGGGTCCACACCAGCAGTGGATATTGTCTCAATCCTCCCCAGCCTACAATCACAAAAAAGACCAGTGAATCCTGTTCCTTTACCAAAACACCATATGCAGCACGAGGTTCTGTTGGAGTTCTGACGTATGAAATCCTCACAGATGAAGGGCAAAGAGTTGGTGAACTTGCAATAATGTTCTCAGTACCATTTGACTACAATAAATGGAAAAACTGCGTAGGTCTTGGTATTTATGAACAGCAAATTTCATGTGACGATGAACTGTTTCACCAAATGTATTATGAGAAGGGTCCTTTCACTGCAACAGTAGCTACAGGAAGTGAAATCATGTATTCTGGAAAAGGAACTTGTGTGAAGGGAACAATGTCCCCTGCAGGTAACGCAATAATGAAGGTTGAATTTCGGGATTTGTAGTCTTGTCGCCAAAACCCAAACGTAAGCAAAACATTGCAGATGCAAGATGGGGGATTGAATTGCAAAATGTTGAATATTATTAACCTAATTTATGTTATGTCTATGAATTAATATACTACTATACGCAATAACTGTCATTTCTCTAGTGTTGCCTTGCGTATGTTCTCTTGGTGCATTTATTTTTTGTCCTGTTATTGTTATCCTCTCACTGTATGTCAATGTCAGTTATTAAAAAAAAAAAAAACTTACTCTGCCACTTACACCTCTACTCTGCGCACTTTGCTTTTCTAGAACTCAATTATAAATCTTGCATGGTAGCACTACTTGTATTGTTCTCCACTTTATATATCACTTTGCTTGTATTTCCTCATTTGTAAGTCGCTTTTGATAAAAGCGTCTGCTAAATGAATAAATGTTAATGTAAATTACATCTACATTTACAATATAAATTACATCATACATCCACCCTCTATAAACAGTGTGATCAGATGACAGTCATGTGCAGTCACAAATCTATGAGATTCCCAGTTTGCTTAATATATATTTTTTATGAAAAAAGAGCACCTCGTACTTGTAGTTGTCCGCAAAAGCATGCTCATGCTTTTGTTAGTTGGGAGAGATGGGAATGACATCCATAGTAACCTAGCAATCAAAACATTTCTACTTTCAATCTATCTAGTTTTATATCAGGTAGCATTGCCTGATCAGATTATTTGATCTTCAGTGCATAAAAAGTGATTAACAGGACATCATTTTGTCTTCAGCTTTTACAGACAAATGAGCTATTTTTGCAGCCGCGAAGTGAGCAGCATTTATTTGACTTGAATTTTAACTCAACTACCAAACTTGGAAATACTACATTTGCAGGATATTAAGGTGAAGATGTAAGATAAATCACTGGTAACAATTTGATTGGAGTCGAGCAATACGTTGCTGTAAAGTGCATCTGCAAAAGACAGTGTGTAACAATAAGACAGTGTGTGTGGAAATGCTTTTATTTAAATGAAAATAGTTCAGCTGACCACTGAATGCCATATTTTTTAACAAATCATGAAAAGAAAGCTAAATTAAAAATGACCAAGTGCAGATTAACACAGTTCCAGTATTATTGCCATTTTCCACTTAATATGAAATAATTGTTAAGGTAGAAGATATTGATACTAAAAATTGTTTGTTATTATTATTATTCTTTTGAAACTGAATCCCATTTATCGGCACTTAAAATAAAAAAGAGCCTTTTAATAGCTGTCACACTGACATTTCTGTAACACCTTTAAATCACAGGATAGCTGGCTTTTGTGGCAGTACCACACTGGTTATGCTTGTCCCTTGACATCATTATGTAGCCTTTGTTACCCCAGTCGAGACCCCAGCTATAAAGTAAATGTAAATTTAGGGAGAAATTTTGTGGTTAATGTGGCACACTGGCTTAATCTTGCTTGATTCTATCTTAAGTCATATAATTTAAAACTAACACAGTTATTGCAAATAGAAATAATTAACTCATGGTTTAGATATTTTAATTTAGAAATGAAAAGGTATAGCCAAAATCGAGCCTTGGATAATACTACTACTACTACTACTACTACTACTAATAATAATAATAATAATAATAATAGTTATTTATTATTGTTGTTGTTGTAGGCTACATTACATGAAACATATTCAAGATAGTTCCTTTGAACCTCAACATACCTAAAGTATTTCTTTTTTTTTTTTTTTTTTTTTTTTTTACCTGCACAGTAAAAATGCTAGTGTTGAATTAACACCCAGAGTGTTTATATGAGTCCAATGGACTCTGGCTCATCGTAGATGCCTTTAATCAATCATATAGTGGTCAATTATTCCGACATAATGGAATCAATTATTAAATATTTTAATCAGTAAATGAATGGACCAAAGATTATGCCAAATAAAAGTGAACCACTACATAACAGCATTCAGATTCAGATTGTTCTGGTAGCATTAGCAACTACCAACTGGTAACACAGGATTGATTTATGATTTTCAATGTGAGACGCACCAGTTTCATAGAACTGGAAGGAGGTGTGGCCTGAATCTATGGCAACAGAAACGGGTCCAATGCTGGCCATGGCTTCCTGTAGAGCTTTCTCATCTCCACTCATTATATCCACATAGCCAGAGCAAGTGGCCCCCACAGTGCATGGATTAAACCTGCAATCATTATCCTGAAGAGAGACAGAGAGAGGAAAAGCTCATAGCAAAGATCATCTGCATATTGCATACTGAATATTACTGCATATTGTAAAACTGTATGCTAGCTGGTTAAATAAATAACTACTCACTAAAACAGTTTTTATCCTGCAATAAGCAAGCAGAAGATTTAAGCAATTTCACAAATGGTGATTATTGCCGTCAAAACTAGTCATGTCCAGTTGTTCATCAGATTCTACTCACTCTGGCCTCATAAGGATAGGACTCCTCTGTGTCAATTCCACTGTTGCCTTTTATGTAATCAAAATCTGCGTTCATCCAGCCTCCTGAGCAACCGAAATTCCCATAATTCCTAGAGCATGTTGTGTGCCAGGACCAGTTTACGATTTTCCACCCAAGTCATCTTATGTTGAGACTCCTCCTCCACAGACTTATAGATCTTACCTAAGGAAAAAGAATAACTGAACCTGACAGAGCAAAATATAGTATAATATTTTTTTTTCTTAACAAACTATATTTCTCACCAAACTATATTTCTTACCAAACTATAATTTCCAGTCATTGAATTCCAGGTCTCCCAGAGTGACACTGACTACACTGGCCAGAACCAGGAGAGAGGTGTCAATAAGCGAAATCCTCATTCTGAAAATTTTCTTCTTACCAAACTATATTTCTCACCAAACTATAATTTCCAGTCACTGAATTCCAGTTCTCCCAGAGTGACACTGACTACACTGGCCAGAACCAGGAGAGGTGTCAATAAGTGAAATCCTCATTCTGAAAATAATGATCTTCATGTAAGGATTTGCATTCTGTATTCCAAAAAAAAGATTCATTACCAAGAGGGCAGTGGTGGTTTAGTGGTTTGGCAGTTAAGGCTTACTGATTGGAAGGTCGGGGGTTCAAGCCCCAGCACTGCCAAGCTGCGACTGTTGGGCCCTTGACCCTCTCTGCTCCAGGGGCGCTGTATCATGGCTGACCCTGCGCTCTGACCCCAACCTCCTAACATACTGGGGTATGCGAAGCAAAGAATTTCACTGTGCTGACTCTGAGGAGTCCAAAAACCGAGAGCAGCTCTCAAGCATATAAAGAGCTGCTTGTGGTGATTACTAGGGCAGTTGAAAAGCTGAATATAGACTGGCCTGGGGAAGAGTAAGGCTCTTAGCAGGCTGGATGAGCGCTTCCTCTCCAGTGAAAATAAATCTCCCTCACACCACAGAAAACTCCCCTTTTTTCCAGAAGTGTATGATGAAATATCATGCTTCTGGGGAAAACCATACACTAGCCATGTTTATAACCCTGCGACATCTGATTACTCAGCCATCGTGAGGAGTGAGCAGCACGGCTATTTAGCTATGCCGGCGTTCATCCAGTTCCTTCCCCGTCGTGTCGAGGTCGCCCGGGCATCCATGAGTGGAGCCCGGGCCAGCACTAGTGTGAGGGAGGCACAGAAGGCAAGTGTGTCGGCCCAACTCCCCCCGCGGAGAGCCAGGGGGACCGGGCAGCCACAGTTGCAGCCTGCTAACAGGCCTGATCTAAGAATGATCATAAAAGCCACGCAGGCAAGAAAAGAATGGTTCTGATGGGCCACGGAGGGATGTATCAGGGGACATGAGGTTGTTAGGGCTACTGTAGGGCCTCCCCTAGCCACGGTCCATCCCAAGTTTTCAGCCTTCTCTGGTCAGTGAGCTGCCACAGGACAACGAAAATCTGATGCTTTCCCTCCAACAGAACATGGAAAAGCTAATATCACTGAAAGGCCATCTGGCAGCGTGGAAACTACTGCCAAATGTGTCTCCATGGGTTCTGTCTACCATAGAAAAGGGTTACCAGGTCCAGTTCAGAGCTCGACCTCCCTGGTTCAGAGGTGTGCTCACCACAGTAGTCTGAACAGAGCAGAGCCCAATGTTAGCACAGGAAGTAAGATCCCTTTTGGACAAAGGGGCCATAGAACATGTACCTCGTTCCCTAAGGGAGGGAGGTTTTTTACAGCCGTTATTTCCTGGTCCACAAAAAAAATGGGAGTATGCAGCCAATTTTAGATCTGTGTCATCTGAACCTTACTCTTCGGACATACAGGTTCAAGATGCTGACGCTCAAACTTATCATGCCACAGATTCAGTTCAAGGACTGGTTTGTGACAATAGATCTGAAAGATGCAAATTTCCACATAGAAAGATCGCCCAGTAACAGGAAGTTCCTGAGGTTTGCATTTGGAGACAACGTATACCGGTATCAGGTTCTTCCCTTTGGGCTAGCTTTATCCCCTCACACCTTCACAAAGTGTATGGATGCTCTTCTGGCTCCCTTGTGAATCAAGAGCATCCGTGTACTAGACTACCTGGATGACTGGTTAATTCTAGCATGATCCAGGGAACTGCCACTTCAACATTGAGATGTTGTTCTTGCCCACTTGGGGAGCTGGGGGCTCAAGTTGAACCTCAATAAAAGTATAGTGTAGAGGACAACTTTTCTAGGGGTTATCTAGGATTCTACTATGATGAGGGCATTTATATCCCCAACATGAGTAGGATCGATCTTTTCGACATTGAGCAAGATAAAGCTGGATCTTGGCATCCCCTCCAGTCTCTACAAGAGACTGTTGGGCCTTATGGCAGCAACAGCCAACGTCATACTGTTGGCCCTATTGCACATGAGACCGTTTCAGAGGTGGGTGAAAAGTCGGGGGTTTCGTCTGAGGAAGAAACCTCTCAGAGTAATCAGTGTCACGTGGCAATGCCTACATGCTCTGAGTATTTGGAGGTGTCCCCAGTTTCTTGCCTCAGGTCACACTCTAGGGGAGTCTCCTTATCGCAAGATGGTAATGACAGACGCCTCCCTCACGGGCTGGGGTGCGGTCTAAGATGGCTGTCCAGCTCACAGTCTTTGGAGCAGCCCTCATCTGGAGTGGCATATAAATCGCCTAGAGATGCGGGGCCATATTCCTAGCACAGAAGTTCTTTCTTCCTCAATTAAGAGGTCACCATGTGTTAGTTGTGACAGACAACACAGCGGTGGTCTCATATATCAACCATGGGGGCAGGTTACGTTCACGCCCGCTGTTCAGGCAGGCGCAGCTAATTCTTCTCCCAATCGCTCTGCTCACACAAGTTCTAGCGAGAGTTTGCCAAGACCGTCTACGTCTGCTGCTAGTAGCACCTTATTGGCCAGCTCAAATATGGTTCTCATAGATAATATCCCTGCTAGACAGCACTCCTTGAGAGATTCCCATCTGCAGGGATCTACTGTCTCAAGCTGGAGGGCTGATTTATCAGCCTTGTCTGGAACTATGGAAACTGTGGGTCTGGCCCCTGAGAGGCACCAGCTCATAGATTCTGGACTCACAACTGAGGTTGTAGAGACCATGTTGAATGCTAGAGCACCATCCATGAGAAAATTGTATGCACTCAAGTGGCGGCTTTTTGTCTTTTGGTGTGAGGAACGTCAGCTAGACTCAGTGAACTGCGCAATAGCTACAGTCCTGGAGTTCTTACAAGGGTGTTTCTCAGTGGGGTTGGCTCCTTCTACAATCAGGGTTTACGTGGCTGCCATCTTGGCCAGCCACACCCCTGTTGATGGAGCCTCTGTGGGGCAACATCCTCTAACTTCGAAGTTTATGCCCATCTGCAGGCCACACATACCTGTGGTCCTGAAAGGTCTGTCAGGGGCCCCATTTGAGCCCATAGAGTCAGCCTCTGAGAAGCTTCTGACTCCAAAGGTAGCTCTTCTGCTGGCCCTGACATCTCTCAAGCGAGTGGGAGATCTACAAGCTCTTTCTGTTGCCCCCTCCTGCCTTGACTTTACCCCTGGATTAGCCAAGGCTTTCCTGTATCCTAGGCCAGATTATATTCCTAAGGTGCCTTCATCTGCTGCCCACCCTGTGGTGTTTCAGGCTTTCTGCCCTCCTCCTTTCCTCACACTGGAACAAGAGAGAATGCACCGACTGTGTCCAGTAAGGGCTCTCTGTACTTACGTCCACCGCTCCAGCCAGTGGCATAAGTCGGAGCAGCTGCTGGACTTTGGAAACAACAGTAGAGGTGATGCTGTGTCAAAGCAGCGCATCTCTAATTGGATAGTGGAAGCAATCTCTATCGCTTATGAGGGTCTCGCTACGCCTCTAGGCATAAGGGCTCATTCCACTAGGGGGATCGCTTCCTCAAAGGCTTTGTCCAAAGGGGTATCCTTACAGGATGTGTGTGCCGCTGCATGGTGGTTTATGTCACACACATTCATTCGATATTACAGCCTGGATATTCATTCCGCCCCAGGCTTGAGTATCTTGCAATGACCCTCACACTCAGTATGACATAGTGTTATGCTAAACACAACGTGGAGTTCCCTATGAAATGGAACATATGGGTTACGCATGTAACCCTGTTCTTTGAGAAGGGAACGAGATGTTGTGAAGCTTTGTCATACCAGGGCAGGCCTGTGAATTGTGTCTTCGCGTCAGATAATAGAGGCTGACAGTGCGGTTCACAGGTGCCATATATATATATGACGCGAAGCATTTAATTGCCATGTCACCTGATCACGGCAGGCCTATAAACAGGCATGAGTTTACACAAGTTTCAGATGCCGGTCGCGCGCAAGGGCGCTCCCATAGTGTTATGCTAAATATAACATCTTTTTCCCTTTACAGGGAACAGGGTTACATGCGTAACCCATACATTTTCTTCCTGATTCATTTTTTATTCAGAAATGTCCCATTGTAGACTATTCTATTTCTGATTGTGTTCATATAGTTAATAGCCTATCCAGATGATCACTTGATCACTTGATTGGATTGGTTTAATCTAACCTCAATAACCCAACCTAATGTGAGTGGACAGTTCAGGAATAAAAATCTCTATCACCGTAAAATAGCCATAATATTACTGCATGTGTTTCAGTGATGAGCATAATGTTTACATATTTAGATACAGTACAGTATTTATCTAAAATGTATGTAAAGTATGTAAAAAGATACAGTTAATTAAATCTATGGGTGAGGAGCTCGGATATTCAGGTGGAGAACAAAGTAGGCTTGCTGCTCCTATGCATCGAAAGAAGCCAGTTAAGGTGGGTCAGGAATCTGACTAGGATGCCTCCTGGACACCTCCCTAGGGAAGAATTTTGAGCATGTCCACTAGATCAGATGGAGAGATTATGTTTAAATTCATGGTTTAATTCCATAGAATGTACAACACAGTAAGATTAGTAATAAGATTAGGAAACCAAACTCCTAGAAATGGGTCGCTGACCAACACCATTAACCGTCAACTGCTCTTAATCATGAGTTCATTTTGAAAGATGAGTTGATTTTGTTTAATGTCCTTTACACATTCCTCAACTTTATTAAGCTGCTGTCTGTTGTCTGGCTTTGCTGAAACATACAGCTGTGTATCATCAGCATAACAGTGGAAGCTAATTCCATGTTTATGAATCATCTGACCTAGAGGTACCATATATAAAGTAAAAAGCAGTGAGCCTAAAACAGAACCTTGCAGAACACCAAATTTAATCTAGGTATGTGTGGAGAAGTCTCCATTTACATCTACGAACTGATAACGATCGGCCAAATAAGACCTGAGCCAGGAGAGGACTGTTCCCTTAACAACGTTTTCTAGTCTATCTTGTAGAATAGTATGATCAATAGTATCAAAAGCTGCACTAATGTCAAGTAATACAAGCAATGAGACACAACCCTGATCAGAGGCCAGTAGTAGGTCATTTATTACTTTAACTAATGCTGTCTCTCTGCTATGATGAGGTCTAAACACCGACTGATACATTTCATGAATGTTGTTCCTATGTAGGTACGAGCATAGCTGCTGTGCTACAACGTTTTCTAAGAACTTGGAGAAAAAGGGGAGATTTTATATAGGTCTATAGCTGGACAGTTGAGAGGGGTCAAGGTCAGGTGTTTTAATCAGGGGTTTGATAACGGCTAATTTAAATGATTTTGGTACATAGCCAGTGTTAAGGGAAGAACTGAGTATATTTAGAAGGGGTTCAATTACTCTGGGACAAATCTGTTTGAAGAAACATGTAGCTAAAGGATCTAGTATGCAAGCTGATCATTTCGCTGAAGAGATTAATGAAGCTAGTTCAGTCTCTCTAAGGGGAGTAAAACTTTCCCCCCACTCTTCACTCCCCCCCACCCCCCCGTACACTTTGATAATAGTGGTGCTTTCATTTTCATTTATTATTAACACACACCACAACCACATTATGACATTCAGTTTATGAATCTTTTTCTTAAATTCGAATTTTAATTCCATAGAATGTACTACACAATAAGATGAGTAATAAGATTAGGAAACCAAACTCCTAAAAATGGGTCATTGACCAACATCCTTAACCGTCAACTGCTCTTAATCATGAGTTGATTTTGAAAGAATGAGAAAAGCCAAAAGGATCACATCAAGGAAAGCTGAATTGAAAATGCAAACTCGACACTAATATATATATATATATATATATATATATATATATATATATAAAAGCATATACATATATATATATATATATATATATATATATATATATATATATATATATATATGTAAGCATTGTATAACAGAAATATCACACTGAAAATCAAGTCATGTAGCTGAGTTAGAGTTGTTTTTCTCACACCTCAAGAAAAGCATCAGTACATAATATCATTGCCGTTATTACAGTTTTCTAGTTAACTGCTTGCTCCATAAATGTGTAATCTGATACAATTACAATAAATGTGTAATCTGTTTGTCTCATTTGTTTAATTGGGTTCTCTTTGTCTACTTTTAGGACGTGTGAAAATCTGATGGTTTTAGAAAATTCTAAAGGGTTCACAAACTTTCAAAAACCACAGTATAGTGGTTTTATGGAGCTACTGCTTATATCACACAATTTTCATGTTTTTAAATATGAATTCATTTAGATTTTCTAATATGCCGTTTTTTTGGACTAAGCTTGACCCCTAAAATATTTTCCCCCTGCTCTTCACCTTTGTCAGTGATACATTAAAGGAATTAAGGTATTAAAGAATGATCACTAAGGCTCATATTCACATGACTGTAGAATCATCTCATGTGAAGCAATTTCTTTAAAAATGCACGTGTGATCATGTGCGTGACAAGCAGCAGATTTGTAACACTGTGGTATATAAATTCAAGGAACTTGTGCGAGCTCTCCATGTAGGGAAGAATTCAATATTTGAGGTACGTACCACTTACATGTGGATATATGTTTATTATGTAGAGTGGCTGATTGTCTAACCAAAAAGAAATACTCTGGTTAAAATATACAGGTATTTGTAATTTTTTATTTCTTGGTAATTGATGAAATTAAGAATGGAGTGGGGAAATGAGAGTTTTTACACTGTAATAAAGGAAGCAAATCTTTACACAAACATAGAAATATGGATTTTCTCATGTTTTGCAGAATGAGGGTTTTGCTTGCCATCATCTCTTTTGTGGCACTGGCCAGTGCAGACAGAATCTCTCTGGAAGACCTGGAGTTCAGTGCCTGGAAATTGAAGTTTGGTGAGAAATCTTATGTTTAATCAAACAGTCAAGCACATTTTGCAAAACTGAAACTCTGTATGTCCCACAACTGTACAATGCTTAAAAGAATGTTATTAAGAAGTCATGCAATGTTTTCCTTTGTCAGGTTCAGTATTTATTTTTTTCAGGTAAGATCTATAAGTCTGTAGAGGAAGAGTCTCAGCGTAAGATGATCTGGCTGGAAAATCGCAAGATGGTCCTGGTACATAACATGCTGGCTGACCAGGGCCTTAAGAGCTACAGACTCGGCATGAACTACTTTTCAGACCTGGTGAGAAAGAAAACATGTACTGTGGGTTCAGAAAGTAGTCAGACTGAAATCTCTCATTTAGATAAGTATTCAGACTCTTTATTCAGCACGTTTGGCAGCAACTGCTTCTTTGAGCCTTCTTGGGGAAGCCTGGATATTCAATGCAACCCTGACCAGGATTAAGTGGTTACTGCAGATGGATGAATGAATGAAATTTTGTTTAGCACAAACCAGAAAATCAATCCCATTCACTGATGATCTTTATGAACAAACAAAAAACTTAAGTGACTAATTTAATGGCATCTCCATCCCTAACAGGATAACCAGGAATACAGGCAGTCTGTATTTAAGGGCTGCCTGCGATCCTTCAACAGCACCAAGAGACACAGTGCATCTACATTCCTCCGACAGGCAGGTGGAGCTGTTCTGCCAGATACTGTGGACTGGAGGGACAAGGGCTATGTGACTAAGGTTAAGGACCAGAAGGATTGTGGCTCTTGCTGGGCCTTCAGTGCGGTAAGGATGAACAGCAGAGTTTGAACTGATGATTATGTTTCAAGAAATTTTAATTCAGCACAAGACAGTTTCAGGTTCTAATATACGTGCCCTTCCTCTGCCCACTGCCATTTAGCCTTTAATCCCAAGAGTAAATAATTCAATGATGCTCCTCAACCCTACCTTCATTCCCATTTGTCATCTCCTAAATGTATGGTGTCTTTTACAAGATAATCGTTTGTTCTCTATTCTGCTTCCATCTCTCTTCTCTCAGACAGGGGCACTGGAGGGTCAGACATTCAGGAAAACTGCTAAACTGGTGTCACTCAGTGAGCAGCAGCTGGTAGACTGCTCTAGGTCATTTGGTAACATGGGCTGTGGTGGAGGCTGGATGCACTGGTCCTTTGAATATGTGAAAGAAAATGGAGGACTGGACACAGAGGACTCTTACCCCTATGAGGCCAAGGTGAGAGGAAAACTGAAATAAAGTAATATTAACAGCTTCTATTTTTTTTTGCCCATCCCATTAGACAAAAACTTGAACAGAAATGTTGGATCCTTTTGGCCCTTGTTAGGTCTATTTAAAAAAAGTGAATTCTCCTCTCTCTTTCTCACTGCAGGATGGGCCTTGCAGATATAATCCAGCCACTACTGGAGCAACCTGCACTGGTTATGTGAACATAACCTATACAGATGAAAATGCTTTGCAGGAAGCTGTGGCCACCATCGGACCCATTTCTGTCGCCATAGATGCAGGCCACATATCCTTCGGCCAATATACATCTGGTGAGTCTCAAGAGTAAACACACCAGTACTTACTAACACTACCAAAACAATATGAATCTAAATGTTATTGTCTAATGGTTTACATTCATTTGGCATCATCTCTGTACGGTATTCTATGAAGCTTGGTCATTTGAAATAGCCTTGCTTGATTTAGCGTAACAGGTCAATCCAGGTTCAATCAACTAATTTCAACTCGCAACTTATTTCTGCTAACTCAAAGTTTGTCCAAAAGTATATCTTGCAACAGTAACTTGGGGAGGCTTACAATTGCTGGTTGATACACAGTAAGCCTGGCTTATCAAGTTAGCTTGCTTTGTGGAATACCCTGCTGGTCCATTAATGTATTGATTAACAAAGTTAATCATTTATTGCATAGTGTTGGAACAATTTACCATTAATTTGTTGATTAAAGGTATCTATGATGAGCCCAACTGTAGCAGCACTGACCTGGATCATGGTGTCCTGGTTGTTGGTTATGGCACAGAAAATGGACAGGACTACTGGCTGGTCAAGAACAGGTAAATGCAACAACAAACTAACAATTTCAGGTTCCAAGGAAAAGCAAAAATTAGAACTAGCTTCACATAATTGAACATAATAATAATAATTATTATTATTATGCACAATGGGTAGCTTTGCTGCCTCACAGCTGCAGCGCTCCAAAAACTCTATTTTGACCTACTGTACCTTGTTATTCTAAATTAATGCATCAATGAATGTATCCAACATGTGACTTAAATGATGAATGTAGGAATTGAAAATTCCTATTCACAAAAATCCCATTAGCTTTAGAAAATACAGTCAACTAAGTTTAAAGTAATGGCCCAAATTAACCACAAAAGTTTACTACCTGTCTTTTTTTTATTTTTATTATTTTTTTTTTTTTACAGCTGGGGTCTTGACTGGGGTGACAAAGGCTATATCAAGATGTCCAGGAACAAGAATAACCAATGTGGTATTGCCACATCAGCCAGCTATCCTCTGGTTTAAGGGTGTGTACAATAAAAGTAAACAATATGATGGCTATTGAAGGATTTGTTTTTATTTTAAGTGATGATAACTGCCATTATCTGGTAGCTTTAAAAAAAATAATAATAATATTAAGCTATTCATGCTTTTCCATAGGTGTGTGAAAGACAGCTCCATGCTTAAATCAATCTGCAGCAACTATTTAACTTGGTTATTCAACATGTAAAACATTGCACAGTGGAATTTCTGTACAAATAGAGTAAAATATCTCTGACTACTGTAGCTGGACCTTATTTTCTACTACTGGTACTGTGTTGATGTGTATTGAGTTTGTCATTTTGAATTCCACTTTCCTTGGTGTGATCATTTGCGTTTTCTGTTTCTTTCTAAAATCAACTCATTTATTAAATGCTCAGAGCAATGTAAACAATAACATTCAAAGTGATCAAAAATTAATTGGACCGTTACTCAGGGAAGGCACATGTTAAAACATTTCAAACTACTAAAGTAAATGTAATGTTAAAAGACCAGCAACAACAAAGCCTATACAGGACTGAATGAGCCCAGTTTTGATGCTTTAAATGGTCTTATTTTATCTTTCTAGAGGATTATATAAATATCTTCAGAATTCATTTAAAATTGCATTAATTTTGCACATGGCAAGAATAAAAAAAACCAGTAACACTTCACAAATACAAACGGCAACAAGTCTGCTTTAAAAAAGACTAGCGTTAAAAACCATCAGGTGTGACTGATTAACTGACATGGTTTTAGGAAACATTATTGACCTATAAGGAAAATGGCAAGCCAAAAGGGACAAAAGTGTTCAGTATGGAACATGACCAATGGCAAAACATGGACAAACCTGACATAAAAGTATATCAAAGTAAATGTTACATGATAGTATATGCTTTTGTATTGTAAGTGAAATTGGAACCAAATTAATGCAATCAGTAATCAAAGAGGGAAGACTTTTTAACTTTAGATTTACTATATCCAAGTGAAGTTAGTGTATGTGCAAACTTTAGGCTTTTAACATACTTTGAACTTGGTAGTTAAAAGGCCACAGAAAAGCTGCAGGATCCATGACATCCAGTCAAAAAAATAAATAAATAAATAAAAAATAAAAAAAGAGAGAGAAAGAAAAAAAAACCCCTCAAACTAAAGCATCAAATGCAAAGTTTATTATGGCAACAAAGAGACACGTAATATAACTGAATAGATTTTAAGTGCTACAACTTTGATTAAAAAGTTGTTAATAAATTAACTAAATTTAAACTAAAAAATTAAGTTCATGGTAATAAAAGCAACAATTAAAATTTGTTGGCTTTAGTAATAGCATGCCAAAAGACGAGTTATATAGCCCAAAAATACTGAGTAAATCCAAATTAATTTCACAAGGAAAACTGCTTTATATTTACTAAGTATCTGAGCAAAAGTAATTGAGAAATGCTACATATCTGGGGGAAACCGGTTTATATTTACTGAATATCTTATGGAAATTGACTTATATTTACTGATTATCTGGGTGAAATTGATTTATATTCCCTAATTTGGTTGAAAATTATTTCAATTCACTAAATAAAAAAAAAATATATCTATAGTTCATTTGAGCACATTGTTGCTTAATTCAACACATTTACAATGCCATTCTTATATCTGTACCTTAATTAGTTGTTTAAATTGTCTTAACTGGCATCACATGACTTTAAATCTATTTAATGTCACTTATTTTTCTATTTCTAATCCAACCTATATCAGGCCTTCTTGGTGCCAAAGTTTACTTAAGATGGGTCAACAGATCACCATGCATAAAAATAACAAAAGGTAAACATTTATTTGTGCAACTTTCTCAACATGTTGACCCAACGTTTTTCAAGTGCAAAATGCCAACATAAAACAATAAAATAACAGTACAAGAACAAAATGCATTTATTCTTCCATTTGCCTTGCTTCTTCACTTAAAAAAATGGGATTCACTTGAACAATTACATTATGCATTTGTGCAAATTCAAATGCCTCAATTAAAACATGTCAAATCATCCCTGCATCCCTGGTGTACACAGTGGACTCACAAAGTACAAAAATAGTTGGCTGTGCCAATATTAAGTCAAAAACATGATGCCATTCCCCTCAAATCTGAACAACCACTTCACTGAAACTCAAGCATTTAACAAAACCTTGCAGGTAACCATGTGACAGTTGACAGTGCTGAAACAATTCCCTTTCATTCTGCAAAGGTCCATTTTCTTAAGCTAGGAGCTTATTCCTGAGGCTGTTCAGTTTTGGGGACAGCTTTGAACAATCCAGCTCAAGGAGCAATTTCTGGAAGACTTTGAACATATACCTGAGCTCCTTGGGATAGGCAAGATTCCCTGCATAGCTCAACCCAAGGAGAATGAAGCAGGCCCTTGGAAAGTTACCAAGAGCCGTCAGAAGTTTCATGCCCTCTACCACGATACCGATGTCATCAGGAACCTCTGACGTTGTTGTAGATTTTGATCCTTTGTACAGCAAGGTCCTGCGACACACTGTCTTCATCAGCATCCTGAAAGAACAAGAACATTGTGCATTTCAGACTGTACAGCCAAAGGATGAGGTCCTAATTAAACATCTCCCAAATTGCTTCCAAGCCTCTGGACAAGAAAACCTGAGGCTGACATAGCTGTTGCCTGTAATGCACCCCATTTACATCAGAGATTTATAAAGAGATCATTTACTTGTAAAAGCATATTTTCATGGCAAGTAAGTTAAAAAGGATGCAATCAGCTCACTAACAAAGCAAAACAATTCAGTGACACCAGAGATGATAGTCTGAACTGAGTTTCAGATGTAAATATTTGTAAATGAAATTTCTGAAATGAAATCAATCCATTGCTACTATACAAATTAGTTTCGCTATCTCTATGTGGCACTGTAAGCTCATTCCTAAATACACAGCAACTGGATCAACTCTGCTGCTTTGCTTATTTTAGAAGTTACCTCAGTCTCTGTAAAAGTGTCTCTCAGCTACTTTGTGAATAGCTCTTAGGAAGAAACTCTAAGCTAGGAACTTTTATGGCCAAATTATAAAGACATTAAATACAGCTGTTAGTAATGCATTTCTTGGGAGAAGGAGAATAAGTAAACTACTAATAACTTTTGAATTCTGCCTGTTGGTGAAATCAGACTGAGATGGCAAGCATTTAGGAACACCACCTATTTCTGCAGTAGTACTTAAATTCCTTAATAAAAAACAAATATATATAAAATGTACACACTTGCACAAAAGGACAACGATTACTTACAAGACTCGACAAAACTACAAAACTCAGTAGCTTACCAAGAATTATTGAGAGAAATATAGTATACAGAGAGACAAGAGACATATCACATTCATATTTTAACATGTACTTTAACTTACATCATACTCTTTTCAGAGTTGGTCTGTAGATTCCCCAAGGTACACCGTCAAACACCGAATGATAACATCTGTAGTCGTGTTGATGCTAGGATTGCTTGAAGCCTGAAATGACAACAATAAACATTATTCAAGTTCATGGTGTAAAAATCATCCACTGACCTTTAAAACTGCAATTTAACACTACGTGGTTAAACAATCCTCCAACAATTATCCTTAATGTGCTGTCTCAGGTACCAGTCTAATGAAACACTCTCATTTCTGAGGTTTCCACGGAACCAGCTGTGACTCCAGGAAGTCACTGGTCCGAGCAAAGAAATTGTGCATAGCCAATAAACTTTCAAAAAACCACAACATTTTACACCTTGTATGGATTAAGCAAACAAGACATATGTTCATCAGTGTGCTGGTAGGCAAATTTAGCTAACTTTGGACAGAGCCAGACTAGCTGTTTCCCCATTTCCAGTTTTTATGATAAGCTAGGCTGCTGGTTGTAGCTTCACATTTATAGAAAAAAGTGGTATCAATCTGAAAATCTAACTCTTGGAGAGAATGCTAATGAACGTATTACCCATAATGCTCACCTATTCCTTTAAGAAGCAAATATAAAGAGCTGAAAATCTAAAAGTGGCCACAGAGTGTATGTAAACTATTTTAAAAAGGAATGCAGTTATTTCACTCTTTTTGTAGAGAAAATCACAGGCTAACATTACTTCTGGTAGATTAAAGTAATAAGCAAATGATATTCCAGCAGTTTGACCACAAAATCCCTAAAATAAAACATTAGCAAACATAATACTCATTGAAGGATACCTTGAGTAGGATGGCCTGCAACCTCAACCCCATGATTCCACCCTTGGACTGGAAGAGTTTCAGAATCCTGAGGGTGTATTCATCCAGCTAGGGCATGAACTTTGATTCAAGGTGCACCATTGTGATTCTGTGAAACTCATCCAGGATCTCATAGATAAATAATGAAACCAGTGTACAAATTGTTCTTACAACATTTAACAGCGAGAATCAACGTAATTCTGACTCTGGAATTTGATCTTGAAAATATGATTTAGAAGATAGTTGACAGTAACATAACATACGTTTTGTATTGAAGAGCTAAATATGCAAAACCACCAGTGCAGTCCTTCACAATGGACTAGGAATATTTCTAATTTAACATTAGTAACTCACATGAGATGCCTCGAATAGAGCAGGCCATCTGGCTTTGATGTTCTCTATGCTCGGTTATAGGCTGACAATTTCGTTTCTTCTGTGTGCAAATGTTTGGGGCGTTTTTTTCTTTTATCAATTTGTTGCTGTCCCTCTTCCTTACTTCAGTAAACAACTGAATCTGCTCTTGTTCTTGACTTTCTTCATCCTCTCCTGCTGGATTGGGGGGGGGGGGTAGTTTACCTCTGCCTTTCTAGGTTTTTATTTTTTTTTTTTTATTTTTTTTTTTTACACTCTTTGCAGACTTCTGGTCTGCAGGGCTCTTGCGTTTGAGTGCATTGTATATCACCTCAGGAACACCGTAGCCTCGGAGTTTGGTGCGATAATTGGGCATCTTGTATTTTATGCTTTGTTGCCAGCAATAGCAACCTGAGAAGGAGCCAGGTTCTTTGAGAAAAGTGTATTTCTTGACAAGTGCCTCAGCAACGTCACTTATATGTGCACTTGATGGATAAGCTGTAAATGTCCATATAATTTCAGACAGCTTCTCAATTATGTCTATGACCTTTGAGGTAGTCAGAAGTGTTCCATTCTTCTTGTATTCTTCAGTGGCTCTTTCAAGGTATATCTCGGTTTCATATGCAAACTGTGGAATAGGGAACTGCTTTGGCCATGGCTGGCATCGTTCTGTGGTATTTCGCCTAGGCAGAATAATGGTGTCCTGTGAAGACGATGTTCCAGCAGATGACTCTGCATTTGATGCAGACTCACTCAGTTGACAGTTGACCAAAGGAACCGTCTAAAATTTCATCAAGAAGAAGCAAGTTAAGAAGAATCGGAGCAGTGTGAACAACCTTTATGGCGTCTTTGTGTTTAATTTGGTCACTTTTATGAAGAGTAAAGTAATCTTCAAATTCCAAGTCCAAATACTGGAGACTGAACTCATCAGAAATTCCAAACTCCTCCACAATTGTTTGAAGTTCCTCCACAGTGGGTGGGATTCCTGATGGAAGGACCAACTTCTCAATTCAGTCCTCAACTATTACTCAGAGCTTTGCCTCCATCTCTGCCAGCCAGACAAGACTGTGACAAGACAGAAGTTTATATACGAGATCAGATATACAGTGAATAATGTGAGGAAGATTCTGGAGTGTGCCACAAGATTAAAGCATTAAAAAAAAACATTTAAATTATCAATAAACTCATAATATTAATGGTAATTCAATTGGCCAATTAGAACTATATTTCCTTATTGTTTCCTCATTTCCTTAGTCTTTAAATGATAAATCAATAACTGAACTGATGTAAAATGTAGTTAAAATGGTTGAAGTCATTGTAATTAAAAATGACAATTATTTTTATAAAACTATTTAAATTCATCTTTTCATCATTCCTTTTAATCATTTGTCTGCCTTTCATATTCAATTAATTCAGTACAGAACTGCATTTAAATAACTTGGTAGCTTCTTAAACTGCACTTAAGCTAGTCGGACACACAGTTGATTAACTTCCATAAAATATGGCAAATCATAAAACCTGTGGGGTGCAACAATAATTATTAAAGCGTATTAAATATTTGTAGATCCTTTAAGGGTATGCTAATCACAGGAACACTGAAACGCATCATAATCAAATAAGAATGAGGCTAAGATTAAACCTCCCTTCTTCACTGGCTGAAACATTATCACGCAAATCATTTATATGAACAATAGAACAACATTGCATAGCATTTGGATCTATGCTACTGAGCATGACATGCTAACATAATATGTAACCAAATACAGTGTAAACATGTAACGGTAATCTCAAACAGACGGACTAATGCAGGGGTTCCCAAACTTTTCCAGGGCAAGGCCCCCCAAATGGCATTAACATTTGACTGAGGCCCCCCTTTTGCAAGATGTCTTTAAAACACATTAAAAATACAGACTTTTGAATATATCCCCCTTTTTTTAATAATTACATCTTTACATTACATTAGGAATTGATTGTGTGCGTGTGGTTGTCCGAGAGTGAGAATTTATTTTTCACACCAAATTATTGAGGCCCCCCGGGCACCCCCTGGCAGCCCCCACTTTGAAAACCACTGGACTAATGAATCCTCTCTCTGGCAGTCCGCACCATGCTCTACTGTGATTTACTGACCTCAGACCAGCTTTCACAAAGACAGTTCAGTGTAAATCCACTGTTTGAAAGCATTCTCCTACAAGGCGACAGAGAAAGACTGAAAAGGGCGGTTATACCATCTGAATCTCTTGCTGTGGCCTCACTGTACCGTGAACGGAGACATGAAACACAGGCTACGGAGCTGAGAGAACCTCGGTGAAACTGGGATTAACGTTAGCACAGCACCACACAAAACACAACAGACCGCCAATGAAAATGAAGCCAAATAAAAAAAATAAAAAAAAAAAAGAGGAAATAGTGCACTTTGTTCCAAAAGATAAAAAGACAAAACATTGACATTTCTCCCGAAAATTGGTAAAAATAGATTAGAGATGGGGCGTTAGGCTATACAGCCTACGGTATACACTTGGGGGAGAAGTCACATGAAATTGTGACAATTAGTCGACCACTTTTTCAGTCCTTGCTATGCTTTTAGTCGAATTAATGACAAGAAACTTCATTAGCCTATATAGCTTCATTTTAACTTACAGCGCAGTGAAGTTGTCATGTTTGGTTTGATAACTTGCAGTAGCTAACAATATTTAACTGCTACAACAACTTTGTTATAAATTGTTGGTTAATTAAACAGGTCTTACACCTTTGGGAAAACGGCAGTTGATGAAATGTGTAGCAGACGATGATCGAAGTCCATGTGGCAAAATGCCTTGAGCGGAAGTGGAAGGTAATTAAAACCAACGAGCTCCCAATGAGTAAACTTGATCAATTTTCTACATCCTTGATTTCCCTGATAAAATACAATTAAATTCTACTCAGTGATTCACAGCTAGTTATGTTCAAACAAAAATGAGTAAAATGCAATTAATAACTAACGACCATTTGTTTAATTCCACTCAATGTGATTCAAAACTGCACAAAGGCTTTTTGATTATGTATAGGTTACCATCATTTATTTACTAAATATTAATTAACCCCAGTCTCAGTTTACAGTGTACTTTTGAATTTGATGCCCGCAAGATGTCTCAAAAAAGTTGGGACGGGCAACAAAAGGCTGGAAAAGTAAGTGTTACTAAAACGAAACAGCTGGAGGTTAATTGGCAACAGGTCAGTAACATGACTGTATATATTATTAAAAAAATATATATATATATATATATATATATATCTCTTATAGAAGCAGAGTCTCTCAGAAGTAAAGATGGACAGAGGTTCCCTAATATGCAAAAAACTGAGTCTACAATTTGTGTTCAACGTAAAATTGTGACTCTCATCATCTAAATTACACAACATCATCAAAAGATTCAGACAATCTGGAGAAATCTCTGTGGGCAAGGGACAAGGGTGAAAATTAATATTGCATGCCTGTGATCTTTGGGCCTTCAGGCGGCACTGCATTAAAAACAGGCATGATTCTGTAATGGAAATCACTGCATGGGCTTAGAAACACCTCCAGAACTCGTTGTCTGTGGACACAGTTCACTATGCCATCCACAAAGGCTGGTTTGAAGCTCGATCATGCAAGGAAGAAACTATATGTGAACATGATCCAGAAACACTGCCGTCTTCTCTGGTCCAAAGCTCATTTAAAATGGACTGAAGAAACGTGGAAAACTGTTCTGTGGTCAGACAAACCCAAATTTGAGATTCGTTTTGGAAATCATGGACTCCGCATCCTCTAAACTAAAGCGGACTAAAGAGGAGAGGGACCATCCGGCTTTTTGTCAGCGCTCAGTACAAAAGCCTGCATCTCTGATGGTATGGGGGTGCATTAGTGCCTATGGAATGGGCAGCTTGCACATCTGGAAAGGCACCATCAATGCTGAAAGGTATATACAGGTTTTAGAGCTTCCATCCAGATTTCATCCCATCTTTACCTCTCAAAGATACTCTTTTTATACCCAATCATGTTACTGAGCTGTTGCCAATTAACCTAGTTAGTTGCAAAATGTTCCTCTAGCTGTTTCTTTTTAGTAACACTTACTTTTCTAACTTTTTGTTGCCCCATCCCAACTTTTTTGAGACATGTTGCGGCCATCAAATTCAAAATTACCTTATTTTTTCCTTAAAACGGTACAGTTCCTCAGTTTAAACATTTGATGCTTTCTATATTCTATGAATAACATGGATTTATGAGATTTGAAAATCACTGCATTCTGTTTAGTTACATTTTACACAGCGTCCCAACCTTTTTGGAATTGGGGTTGTACTAGGATGTATGTACTGCAGACATGCAGCTTGGTGAAGATCCAGGTGGCCTGTAGCTGTTCCAGGGCAGTGGGAATTAAAGGCAGAGGATACCGATATTTGTCTGTGCATTGATTAAGTCAAGTGGGTTGTCAACCGACGTTGTGAAGACATGAATCAAGCGACGTGTTGTGTCTACAAGCGCCACAAAGCGATCTGGCCTCTGAACCTTCCATTTAAATCACAGGCATAAAAAAAATAAATAAATAAATAAAAAAGGCAGGAACATGATTTCTACAGATGACAACTGGAAACCGTGTTTTTGTCCACGAAAAGCTTGCTGTTTTCCGTTCGTCAGCACACATAATCGATTTAACTTTCATCCGCACAAACTCGTTACGTGCTGAAGACGCTGGTAAAACAGTGTTATTACCCATGTGTGGCATTTCCCAAGTGGTGGGAGACGTTTAATGTTGGACAAATAACAAGCACGCATGCATGCCTGAGCCTCCTCTACCCACTCGTCAATGCCTACGCCGGATTTACCACTAAATTTTGGACACCGTCAGTCCCAAGGCACAAAGACAAACCATTCTGGCACCACCGCATCAGCATCAACTGGTCGGGGAGGGTCAGCCACTGCCATGGTGGCAAAAAAGAGGAGCGGGGCTAGGACCAGGTGACTTACCGAACATCTGTTCATGACACAACCGGTCGTTGTCTGCTCTTAATTGCGCCACTAATTCTCACAACTCCTGCATCTCCTCCTCCCTACTAACAACCACTACACTCACCACACAATGGAACAGGACAACAAAGAGTCCCCCGAAAGGTCAGACACACGCTGCTGTTTTGCTTCCGAAAAAAAGAACAAATCACAATCAATATTAAATCAGAATAATAAGAACGTCTCATCTACATGAATCCTTGCCTTACCAGGTAAATCCTGCCAACTACACCAAAAATGTGGCGATATTCCCAAGGTGAAGGGAGACATTTACCCTGCCGACCACACCAGAATGTGGTAATATTCCCAATTGGAGGGAGACATTTATCCCAAATTCAGTAAATCCAACACCACCACCCTGGGGGAGAACCAGGGAAATACTCCCAAACAAAAAGGCACACATAAGTTTCACCAATCAGGGCAAGGAACATGAGAGTGAGACATAAGTACGAATACAGAAAATTATATTTTATTATGACACTTCAGCATCATTTAAAACTTAACATGAAAATATAAAATCACTTTCCTATGAAGCACAATAAGGGTTTTAAAACTAAGAACTTCTCCAGGCCCAGGCTTGGCAGGGACAAGGCAGGCCAGCTACAACTCGGGAGGTCATCCAAACCCACTGCAAGTCACACCAAAAAAATAAATAAAATAAAAATCACACTACCTACACCATAAGTTAGTTGTTGTGTTGGCACACTGAGCACGCTGTGAAGCACACCACCGAATAAATGCAGCTAGCCTCCCCTGTCCCACCAAGACTCACTAGCTCCTGGAGAGAAAGAACACACCAGTTAACCCAAAAGTTACACAGACACTAAACAACAAAACACAGAAAGACAAATATTACAGACACTGTGGTATGGTAGCTATAACACCCAGGCCCACTGACACCACCACAAGAAATGGAGGCAGTTGACAACACCAAGCAGAACCAGAATTATGGTAAACAGTACAAATGACAATTATGGCCACTATAGCATGGAGACAGTAAGGCTTAACATACACCTTCTTAGTAGTAAAGTGGTTAGGTGGAACAAACCTGAAACAGGTTTGAGGCTAGGAAACACTAATTTTACCACTCTCAGACTACTCACTATCTTACTATATGTGGTTACAAAACATAAACCAGACATACATCCAAAACTAAAGTACAACAAAATACATAAAACCATGAAGCAAAACAGTACATACAGCAAAACAATAAATCAAACGGAGAACATGACCGTTAAACAAAAAACAGTTAATGCAAAACAATTGTTGAAGCAAAACAACCCCCGAAGCAAAACAGCAGCGGCGTCACATGTAGCGTCTTCGGCTAGGGGTTTGTCTTAGAGAAGACTTAGCTCAACTTCCCACTCTCACTATTAGATTGAACAAACACCAGACGTGAAATTGTATAATTACTCACAGGTACCGCGGCTCGACATACACACACATATTCAGCCACCGGATAAATGTTGCGATCACTTTATGTGATCTCCGGTGCCAACTCGCCCCAATGCACGCGCCACCAGCGCCACTCTAGGACTGAACGGAAGCGGGAAGCGGGAAGCGGGAAGCGGGAATGGCAGAGGAGCGAGAGACTCAGAATCACCCCGACACCTATCTGCTTACCAAAATAAGGGTCCTTAAATAATCGGGTAGCTCTCATCCTATTGGTCTGCCGAAACCATATCCCAAGCAGAACCAATAGGACAGCCAAATCACTTACCCTGCCACATATGTGTGTTGTTGTTGCTGTTACAGACAGTTGCAGCAGCTCCACTAAGATTACCGTGGGCTAAATCTCAAACAACACCCTACTATCTATATAAGTGCAATATATAGGGTGTGGAATAATGGCTTCCACGACTACCTAAGATGTACGTCTTTTTGAGACCAGGCCGATCACTGCCGGATCAGCCACGCACGATGTAAACGACGCATGCGCGCAATTTTCACGCATGCGCAGTAAGAGAGACAGTGACGTCACTTGAACAGTTGCGCGACCTGCATTCTGTTCAGACAGTCCTGTGTAAATAATGAACTTCTGATAGAAAGCAGTTAAACCGGTGGCTCTTGTTGTCATGGTAACCACTGGCCATAGCAACAAAACATAATGGCATAAAGTTGGTTTGACGTTGGACGGTCGATATTCGCGGATATGCGGAAATTAAGGGACCGTCTCTAAAGTTACATACGACATTGTTATACACGTTTCTAACTTCAATAGAATTTAAGGGAATGATGTACAAATCTCAAAGGTGTGCGTTATACCTGACACCTAGATGAACACTTTACAGTTGGATGTGTGATTGTTCATCATTCCCTTCAAATGCTATTGAGCTTTAAATTATGGTATATTTTGTGTATGAGCCCATGCAGTAGTAAAATACATGGCAAAATTTATATATGATTTAATAGTTTATTTTGTTAAATATCAAAAGTCTAAGAGGTGTGCATTATAGCTGACACCTAGATGAACACTTTACAGTTGGTTATATGACTGTAAGTCATTCCCTTCAAATGCTATTGAAGTTAGAAACGTGTTTAACAATCTCGTATCTAACTTTAGAGACGGTCCCTTAATTTCCGCATATCCGCGAATATCGAACGTCCAACATCAAACCAACTTTATTCCAGTACAAAACATGGCATCTCTGCTCCCAGAGTTACTGTTTGAGATCAGTGGTCAGGCACCTTCTCCTTCTAAAGATTTCGTTCAGCTCACTGTAACAAAAACACAGGTATGATAATTTACATGAGTAGCAATTTTATAATCTGTTTATAACAAGTTGTGTATAGAAATAGGTAAAGGAAGAGGTGGTAAAAGTCCAGTATAGCATACAAAGTTTCCACTGAAACACAACATACTTCGTAAGCATTCGCTTTTCGTGTGTGTGTGTGTTTGTTTGAAGGTAATATGGAGGTGGTGGAAGATTTCTCTGCATGTCAAGTTGCAAGGCATGTCGCCTGGAGAAATGAAACACAGTCATGAGGAGTTTCTAAATGATAACAGACTACAGCGTAAGATTCTGAACAACAGACAGACAGACAGACATTTTCTATACGACTTATCCTGCTGGGTCACGGAGAACCAGGAGCATCAGGCACAAGGAGGGATACACCCTGGAGGGGGTGCTAATCAATCACAGGACACACTCACATAAATACACACACACACACACACACACACACACTTTCAAACTTTGGTCATGCCAATCAGCCTATCGTGCATGTCTTTGGACTGGGGAGGAAACCGGAATACCTGGAGCACAGGGAGAACATGCAAACGCCACACACACAGGGCCGTGGCGGGAATTGAACCCCCAACCATCTAACCACTAAGCCAGACAGACATATAGAGAGATAAATAGATAGATAGATGGATAGATCTATCAGATACTTTATTGATGCTTTATGGGAACTTACAGACATCTAGCATTATTATATACCAGAACAGTTGGTATATCATAAAAATACATTTAAAATAGGCTAATTAATGAAGTATTATGAGTTATAAAAAATGCCCACTGTACAAATAATTAACTGTATATAACATGGCAGATAATAATGTAGGCCTCACACCACAAATATTAATTTCTTTAATCCTGTAAATTTGTTCCATTACACTATATTATATTTTTATATTATGTTCTATTATATTTTATCTTGTACTACTACTACTATTAATAATAATAATAATAATAATAATAATAATAATAATAATAATAGTAATATAAATGTTTCAGGAAGTTTGATTATACATTGTCAGTAAAATGGTATTCACATATAATTTACAGGGTTCAAACCTTTGTTACTGGGATGGGATCCTCAAGGGTACGTCTTTTGTACCTTTAGGTACAACACCAGGGGTGTCCAATCTTATCCGCAAAGGGCCGGTGTGGGTGCAGGTTTTCATTCCAATCAAGCAGGAGCCACTCCTAATTCCATCTGTTTAATCAGTTGAGCTTGGTTTTCAATAGACTCAGATGGGGCTTCTGCTTGGTTAGAACGAAAACCTGTGCCCACACCGGCCCTTTCCGGATGAGATTATGTAGATGAAACATCTTTATCAACTATTGTAAAACATTTAGATATCATGATATCTCTTTGATGTCACATTTACATTTTGAGGAGCAAAAATTTACCTTTATGGTATACAGTGTGTGTGTGTGTGTGTGTGTGTGTGTTTGTGCATTTAGGACAAGTTGGTTTGGTGTTTGGGTCACAGATCCTGGAGTACACACTTGGCCTCTGTGAAGGGAGGTTTGATTATCTGGAGCGTTTGCCTGATAATCTGCTGCTGTATTTTCTTTCCTATATGAGCTACCAGGATATCTGCCACCTCAGCCAGACCTCACACCGTTTCAAGAAGGTCAGAGCACCCAAACAATAGGGTTCTACTTAGTGTTCCTGGGGAAACATTGGCTATTGTTTCATACAAAACATTAGGGTTCATCTTAGTGATCTTGATAGAACATTAAGGGCCTGTCCCAAACATTATAATTTATGTCTAAATAGTGTTAGATTTCAAGGCTTCATCCCAAACTCAAAAATTCATGTTTATTTTTCCCAACAGGCATGCCAGCTAAATTTATGTCTTCTTAGTGGTTTACTGGAACATTAACTATTTTAAAGTTAAATCCCGAATGTTAGAACCAAAAGTTTTAAATCTTTATCCAAAATTGCAGAATTCATGTCTAGTTAGTGTCTAGTTTATTTCCGTCCTAAATGCCCCTACACATCCAAAGTTGCTTTCTTATTAGCTTAACACAAGGACATGAGTGGCAATAAATTTTGTTTCTTTGTGTCCAGCTGTGTGACTCTAATAAAGTATGGCAGCAGGCAGTGCGGCGTAGCAGTATTGATATCACACCCGAAATAGAGACGCTGGCCAAGAGGTTTGGCTGGAGGAAGATCTACATCACTTTCCATGATATTAAAGCCCAACTTGGTAGCGAGAAAGACATATCCATGGACATGGGTGAAGATGAGGACAAACATGAACCACATGAATCCCTTTAAACATGGCTCCTAGAAGCATTATGTAAATCTCTGTGATATTTTGCTTGTATTTTCTCATTTGTAAGTCGCTTTGGATAAAAGCGTCTGCTAAATGAATAAATGTAAATGTAAATTTATTGTTCTTATGTTTGCAGTGTTATCATTAATAAACTTTCCTGACACGCTTGTTCCCCAACTGGGTGTTTGTCGGATGTGGAACATCTATAATGTAATTAGAGATGATTGATTGTAATGCTCTAATAGTTTTTCTAAGTTGCTTACATACATTTCAGAAAACAGTGTCTCTGCTCCCAAGCATTCTAGCATATTTCTCAAAACTACACACACATTTATGTAAACCTTATATATATACTGTATGTGAGCAAAATAAAACTAGCAAACTAGTTTCAAAACCCTTGTGCCCTGTACAGAGGCTTAGACAGATGCAAATGCAGTACAGATTCTCTTAAATGAGGTCAGAATACACAAATACAAATTGGCAGGCAGAATCAGAATTAATAAGCAGGCTAAGGTCAAGTGATCTAAAAACAGGACAAACTGGGCAAAGACTAATAACAAGAATCAAAGAACAAGGCCAAACAAGGTCAACCCAGGTAAACAGACACAGGAAACAGGCTTGGTAATGTCGGGTACAGAGACAAAACTGACTTCATATACTTTGCAAGGTGTTGGTGAGTGAAAGTCTATTTTAAAGAGTGTGTGTGTGTGTGAGAGAGAGAGAGAGAGAGAGAGAGAGAGAGATTAGGAAAAGGTGTGCTTCATCAAAAATCCGGTGATTGTGAACGTGGCAGGTGTGAGTTCTGGGGAGTGTAGTCCAGGAAAGCCATGTTTGTAGGCTGTGATGTGTGTAGGGAAGTGGTGTTTGTTGACTAGGTTGTACCTTGGGCTGAGGTTTTTGCAGGTGTGGGGTTTCTGGTAGTGAGCCAGACTCAGTCTCCCAGTTGTTAGAGGGGTTGTGAGATCCCAGTTGTGAGATGGCCCAATCCAGTTCCCAGGAAATAGTGCCCACAGCGCAAGTGGGGGAAGCTGCTCCCTGCTTTCTCGGGGGTCATCTGCTTGGATGCTGGACAGTGTGTCCTTCTTGGTATTTTTGAACTCCTGTCTCAGAGGCATCTACCGCCACAAGGGCCTCAAAGGATCAGGTGCTTGATGATGGGAGCTGTGGTGAAAGCAATTTCGGCTGTGGAGTTCCATGCAAGAAGCTTGGGACTCCTGATCAGCGATGTTAAGGGGTGAGAGATGGATCTGAAGCCCCAGATGAAGTGCCAGTAAAAGTTAGCAAATCCAAAAAACCACTGCAAGTCGTTGATTGTCTGTGGCACGGGTCAACTGATGGCAGTAGCCATCTTGGAGTGGTCCATGGAGACTCCATAGGGGCTTATGATGTAGCCCGAGAATTAGAAGTTGCGCTGGTGAAAGTCGCACTTCTCCAACTTCACGTACAACTGGTACTGCAGGTGATGCTGGAGAACCTTGTGGATGTGGTGGACATGACCGTTGAAGGATGGGGAGTAGATCAAGATGTCATTGATGTGGGCAATGACATACTTGAGATAAGATAAGATAATACTTTATTAATCCCCAGTTGGAGAAATTTGGGTGTCACAGCAACAGCAAGACAGGTGAAGAAAATACAGATAATAAGGAGAAAAATACAGGTTTATTTAAAGTATGCAGTGGATGCAAATATATATAAAAAAAGACATTTGAAAATCTCTTGCTCGAGTAGTCTTATCACTTTTGCATGTTCTCAGGCCGTCGTCATACTTCAGGGTTTCTGATTATCATCATCCTCACTCAGTACTCTTCCAGACCCTTCTTTTCTCTTTTGGTAACATATCATTATTCAGCTACTTAGAGTCACTCAGTAGTCTTTATTAAAATTTGCATCTTAAATGTATATACAGTATAGTGTGTACAAAATCCAGAATATAATTATACTCACATATGTATTTACATAGACAGCATGTTAACAGTATGGCTGCAGAAATATTTTCCTGGTTTAGCCAATACTGTTTATAGCAGCAATGACAGAAAATTTGCCATTCTCTTTCTTCAGAAGTACCTCAACTACTAAAAATTTCACCTTCACGGGTCTCACACTAATCACTAACTACTGAAAGCCTACCTTTTCCCACCACTCTACACTTTGATATTAGTGGTGCTCTCATTTTCATTCATTAATAACACATACCACAACCACATTATGACATTCAGCTTATAATTATCTTTCTTAAATTCACATTTTAAGTCCATAGAATGTACAACACAATAAGATTAGTAATAAGATTAAGAAACCAAACTCCTAGAAATGGGTCGATGACCAACATCCTTAACCGTCAACTGCTCTTAATCATGAGTTGAATGAATTAGAAAAGCCAAATGGATCACATCAGGGAAAGCGGAATTGAAAATGCAAACTCAGCATCACTTATATGTGCACTTGATGGATAAGCTGTAAATGTGTATATAGTTTCAGACAGCTTCTCAATTATGTCTAACTTGACCTTTGAGGTAGTCAGAAGTGTTCCGTTCTTCTTGTATTCTTCAGTGGCTCTTTCAAAGTACATCCCAGTTTCATATGCAAACTGTGGAATAGGGAACTGCTTTGGCCATGGCTGGCATCGTTCTGTGGTATTTCGCCTAGGCAGAATAATGGTGTCCTGTGAAGACGATGTTCCAGCAGATGACTCTGCATTTGATGCAGACTCACTCAGTTGACTTTTGACCAAAGGACCTTTGATCCAAACTTTCATCAAGAGGAAGCAAGTTAAGAAGAATCGGGGCAGTGTGAACAACCTTTACGGTGTCTTTGTGTTTAATTTGGTCACTTTTATGAAGAGTAAAGTAATCTTCAAATTCTGAGTCCAAATACTGGAGACTGAACTCATCAGAAATTCCAAAGGTCTCCTCCACAACAGTGTGAAGTTCCTCCACAGTGGATGGGATTCCTGATGGAAGGACCAACTTCTCAATTCGGTCATCAACTATTACTCAGAGCTTTGCCTCCATCTCTGCCAGCTGGACAAGACTGTGAATAGACAGAAGTTTATATACAAGATCAGATATACAGTGAATAATGTGAGGAAGATTCTGGAGTGTGCCACAAGATTAAAGCATTAAAAAACATTTAAATTATCAATAAACTCAAAATATTAATGGTAATTCAATTGGCCAATTAGAACTATATTTCCTTATTCTTTCCTTATTTCCTTAGTCTTTAAATGATAAATCAATAACTGAACTGATGTAAAATGTAGTTAAAATTGTTGAAGTCATTGTAATTAAAAATGACAATTATTTTTATAAAACTATTTAAATTAATCTTTTTATCATTCCTTTTAATCATTTGTCTGCCTTTCATATTCAATTAATTCAGTACAGAACTGCATTTAAATAACTTAGTAGCTTCTTAAACTGCATTTAAACTAGTCGGACACACAGTTGATTAACTTCCATAAAATATGGCGAATCATAAAACCTGTGGCGTGCAACAATAATTATTAAAGCGTATTAAATATTTGTAGATCCTTTAAGGGTATGCTAGTAGCAGGAACACTGAAACGCGTCGTAAACAAATAAGAATGAGGCTAAGAGTAAACCTCCCTTCTTCACTGGCTGAAACATTATCACACAAATCATTTATATGGACAACAGAACAATATTGCGTAGCATTTGGATCTAGGCTACTGAGCATGACATGCTAACATAATATGTAATTAAATACAGTGTAAACATGTAACGGTAATCTCAAACAGACGAACTAATGAAGCCTCTCTCTGGCAGTCCGCACCATGCTCTACTGTAATTTACTGACCTCAGACCAACTTCCACAAACACAGTTCAGTGTAAATCCACTGTTTGAAAGCATTCTCCTACAAGGCGACAGAGAAAGACTGAAAAGGGCGGTTATACCATCTGAATCTCTTGCTGTGGCCTCATTGTACCATGAATGGAGACATGAAGCGTAAGCTACGGAGCTGAGAGAACCTCAGTGAAACTGGGATTAACATTAGCACAGCACCACACAAAACACAACAACAGACCGCCGATGAAAATAAAGCCAAATAAAAAAGAGGAAATAGCGCACTTTGTTCCAAAAGATAAAAAGACACAAAACATTCTGACCTTTCTCCCGAAAATTGGTAAAAATAGATAAGAGATGGGGGCATTAGGCTATACAGCCTACGGTGTAAGACTTGGGGGAGAAGTCACATGAAATTGTGACATTTAGTCGACCATTAATTAACGACCATTTGTTTAATTCCACTCAATGTGATTCAAAACTGCATAAAGTCTTTTTTATTATGTATAGGTTACTATCATTTATTTAATAAATATTAATTAAACCCAGTCTCAGTTTTTACAGTGTACTTTTGAATTTGATGGCTGCAAGACATCTCAAAAAAGTTGAGACAGGGAAACAAAAGGCTGGAAAAGTAAGTGTTACTAAAAAGAAACACCTGGAGGTTAATTGGCAACAGGTCAGTAACATGATTATGTATGAAAAAAAAGAAGAAGAGTATCTTAGAGGCAGAGTCTCTCAGAATAAAGATGGGCAGAGGTTCACTAATCTGCAAAAAACTGAGTCTACAATTTGTGGAACAATTTCAGAATAATGTTCCTCAACGTAAAATTGTTTAGACTATGAATATCTCATCATCTACATTACACAATATCATCAAAAGATTCAGACAATCTGGAGAAATCTCTGTGGGCAAGGAACAAGGGTGAAAATTAATATTGCATGCCTGTTGCCTTCAGGTGGCACTGCATTAAAAACAGGCATGATTCTGTAATGGAAATCACTGCATGGGCTTAGAAACACCTCCAGAACTCATTCTCTGTGAACACAGTTCACCATGCCATCCACAAAGGCTGGTTAAAGCTTGATCATGCAAGGAAGAAACCATATGTAAACATGATCCAGAAACACCGCCATCTTCTCTGGGCCAAAGCTCATTTAAAATGGACTGAAGAAAAGTGGAAAACTGTTCTGTGGTCAGACAAATCCAAATTTGAAATTCGTTTTGGAAATCATGGACTCCGCGTCCTCTAAACTAAAGCGGACTAAAGAGGAGAGGGACCATCCGGCTTTTATCAGCGCTCAGTTCAAAAGCCTGCATCTCTGATGGTATGGGGGTGCATTAGTGCCTATGGAATGGGCAGCTTGCACATCTGGAAAGGCACCATCAATGCTGAAAGGTATATACACGTTTTAGAGCTTCCATCCAGATTTCATCCCATCTTTACCTCTCTAAGATACTCTTTTTATACCCAGTCATGTTACTGACCTGTTGCCAATTAACCTCATTAGTTGCAAAATGTTCCTCTAGCTGTTTCTTTTTTAGTAACGCTTACTTTTTGTTGCCCCCGTCCCAACTTTTTTGAGACATGTTGCGGCCATCAAATTCAAAATTACCTTATTTTTTCCTTAAAATGGTACAGTCCCTCAGTTTAAACATTTGATGCTTTCTATATTCTACGAATAACATGGATTTATGAGATTTGCAAATCACTGCATTCTGTTTAGTTACATTTTACACAGCGTCCCAACCTTTTTGGAATTGGGTTTGTACTAGGATGTATGTACTGCAGACATGCAGCTTGGTGGAGATCCAGGTGGCCTGTAGCTGTTCCAGGGCAGTGGGAATTAAAGGCAGAAGATACCGATATTTGTCTGTGCATTGATTAAGTCAAGTGGGTTGTCAACCGACGTTGTGAAGACACGAATCAAGCGATGTGTTGTGTCTACAAGCACCACAAAGCGATCTGGCCTCTGAACCTTCCATTTCATCACAGACATAAAAAATAAAAATAAAAAGGCAGAAACATGATTTCGACAGATGACAACTGGAAACCGTGTTTTTGTCCACGCAAAGCTCGCTGTTTTCCGTTCGTCAGCACACATATCGATTTAACTTTCATCCGCACAAACTCGTTATGTGTTGAAGACGCTGGTAAACAGTGTCATTACCTATGTGCGTTGTTGCTGTTACAGACAGTTGCAGCAGCTCCACTAAGTGAAGTGGGCTAAATCTCAAACAACACCCTACTATCTATATAAGTGCAATATATAGGGCGCGGAATAATGGCTTCCACGATTACCTAGGATGTACGTCTAATGCGTAGTGTTTTTGAGACAAGGCCGATCACTACCGGATCAGCCGCGCATGATGTAAACGACGCATGCGCGCAATTTTCGCGCATGCGCAGTAAGAGAGACAGTGACGTCCCTTGAACAGCTGAGCGACCTGCATTCTGTTCCAAAACAGTCCTGTGTAAATAAAGAACTTCTGATAGCAAGCAGTTAAACCGGTGGCTCTGCCTGTCATGGTAACCACTGGCCATAGCAACAAAACATACTGGCATAAAATTGGTTTGACGTTGGATGGTCGATATTCGCGGATATGCGGAAATTAAGGGACCGTCTCTAAAGTTACATACGACATTGTTATACACGTTTCTAACTTCAATAGCATTTGAAGGGAATGATGTACAGTCACACAACCAACTGGAAAGTGTTCATCTAGGTGTCAGCTATAATGCACACCTCTTAGATTTTTGATATTTAACAAAGTAAGCTATTAATTCATATGTAAATTAGATATGTATTTCACTATAGAATGGGGTCATACACAAAATAGCCATAATTTAAAGCTCAGTAGCATTTGAAGGGAATGATGTACAGTCACACAACCAACTGTAAAGTGTTCGACTAGGTGTCAGGTATGACGCACACCTTTTAGATTTTTGATATTTAACCCTACAATGCATAAACCAAAAAAAAACCTTCACGAATGCATAAAGGGGGTCAAAATGACCCAAACTGGATTGGTTTTCTTCAATACATGGCAATATTTACATATGATTTAATAGCTTATTTTGTTAAATATCAAAAATCTAAAAGGTGTGCGTCATACCTGACACCTAGATGAATATTTTCCAGTTGTTTGTTTCACTGTACATCATTCCTTTCAAATGCTATTGAGCTTTAAATTATGGTATATTTTGTGTATGAGCCCATGCAGTAATACATATTTTATATATGATTTAATAGTTTATTTTGTTAAATGTCAAAAATCTAAGAGGTGTGCATTATAGCTGACACCTAGATGAACACTTTACAGTTGGTTATATGACTGTAAGTCATTCCCTTCAAATGCTATTGAAGTTAGAAACGTGTTTAACAATCTCGTATCTAACTTTAGAGACGGTCCCTTAATTTCCGCATATCCGCGAATATCGACCGTCCAACGTCAAACCAATTTTATTCCAGTACAAAACATGGCGTCTATGCTCCCAGAGTTACTGTTTGAGATCAGTGGTCAGGCACCTTCTCCTTCTAAAGATTTCGTTCAGCTCACTGTAACAAAAACACAGGTATGATAATTTACATGAGTAGCAATTTTATAATCTGTTTATAACAAGTTGTGTATAGAAATAGGTAAAGGAAGAGGTGGTAAAAGTCCAGTATAGCATACAAAGTTTCCACTGAAACACAACGTACTTCGTAAGCATTCGCTTTTCATTTGTGTGTATGTGTGTGTGTGTGTGTGTGTGTGTGTGTGTGTTTGTTTGAAGGTAATATGGAGGTGGTGGAAGATTTCTCTGCATGTCAAGTTGCAAGGCATGTCGCCCGGAGAAATGAAACACAGTCATGAGGAGTTTCTAAATGATAACAGACTACAGCGTAAGATTCTGAACAACAGACAGACAGACAGACATTTTCTATACGACTTATCCTGCTGGGTCACGGAGAACCAGGAGCATCAGGCACAAGGAGGGATACACCCTGGAGGGGGTGCTAATCAATCACAGGACACACTCACATAAATTTACACACACACACACACACACACACACACACACACACTTTCACACTTTGGACATGCCAATCAGCCTATCGTGCATGTCTTTGGACTGGGGAGGAAACCGGAATACCTGGAGCATGGGGAGAACACGCAAACGCCATACACACAGGGCTGCGGCGGGAATTGAACCCCCAACCATCTAACCACTAAGCCAGACAGACATATAGAGAGATAAATAGATAGATAGACAGATAGATCTATCAGATACTTTACTGATGCTTTAAGGGAACTTACAGACATCTAGCATTATTATATACCAGAACAGTTGGTATATCATAAAAATACATTTAAAATAGGCTAATTAATGAAGTATTATGAGTTATAAAAAAAAACGACAGCAATAACAATGCATACATGCCCACTGTACAAATAATTAACTGTATATAACATGGCAGATAATAATGTAGGCCTCACACCACAAATATTAATTTCTTTAATCCTGTAGATTTGTTCCATTATACTATATTATATTTTTATATTATGTTCTATTATATTTTATCTTGTACTACTACTACTACTACTACTATTAATAATAATAATAACGATAATAATAATAATAATAATATAAATGTTTCAGGAAGTTTGATTATACATTGTCAGTAAAATGGTATTCACATATAATATACAGGGTTCAAACCTTTGTTACAGGGATGGGATCCTCAAGAGTACGTCTTTTGTACCTTTAGGTACAACACCAGGGGTGTCCAATCTTATCCGCAAAGGGCCGGTGTGGGTGCAGGTTTTCATTCCAATCAAGCAGGAGCCACTCCTAATTCCATCTATTTAATCAGTTGAGCTTGGTTTTCAATAGACTCAGATGGGGCTTCTGCTTGGTTAGAATGAAAACCTGTGCCCACACCGGCCCTTTCCGGATGAGATTATGTAGATGAAACATCTTTATCGACTATTGTAAAACCTTTAGATATCATGATATCTCTTTGATGTCACATTTACATTTTGAGGAGCAAAAATTTACCTTTATGGTATACAGTATGTGTGTGTGTGTGTGTGTGTGTGTTTGTGCATTTAGGACAAGTTGGTTTGGTGTTTGGGTCACAGATCCTGGAGTACACACTTGGCCTCTGTGAAGGGAGGTTTGATTATCTGGAGCGTTTGCCTGATAATCTGCTGCTGTATTTTCTTTCCTATATGAGCTACCAGGATATCTGCCACCTCAGCCAGACCTCACACCGTTTCAAGAAGGTCAGAGCACCCAAACAATAGGGTTCTACTTAGTGTTCCTGGGGAAACATTGGCTATTGTTTCATGCAAAACATTAGGGTTCATCTTAGTGATCTTGATAGAACATTAAGGGCCTGTCCCAAACATTATAATTTATGTCTAAATAGTGTTAGATTTCAAGGCTTCATCCCAAACTCAAAAATTCATGTTTATTTTTCCCAACAGGCATGCCAGCTAAATTTATGTCTTCTTAGTGGTTTACTGGTACATTAACTATTTTAAAGTTAAATCCCGAATGTTAGAACCAAAAGTTTTAAATCTTTATCCAAAATTGCAGAATTCATGTCTAGTTTTTGTCTAGCTTATTTCTGTCCTAAATGCCCCTACACATCCAAAGTTGCTTTCTTATTAGCTTAACACAAGGACATGAGTGGCAATAAATTTTGTCTCTTTGTGTCCAGCTGTGTGACTCCAATAAAGTATGGCAGCAGGCAGTGCGGCGTAGCAGTATTGATATCACACCCGAAATAGAGACGCTGGCCAAGAGGTTTGGCTGGAGGAAGATCTACATCACTTTCCATGATATTAAAGCCCAACTTGGTAGCGAGAAAGACATATCCATGGACATGGGTGAAGATGAGGACAAACATGAACCACATGAATCCCTTTAAACATGGCTCCTAAAAGCATTATGTAAATCTCTGTGATAATTGCTTGTATTTTCTCATTTGTAAGTCGCTTTGGATAAGATTGTCTGCTAAATGAATGAATGTAAATGTAAATTTATTGTTCTTATGTTTGCAGTGTTATCATTAATAAACTTTCCTGACACGCTTGTTCCCCAACTGGGTGTTTGTCGGATGTGGAACATCTATAATGTAATTAGAGATGATTGATTGTAATGCTCTAATAGTTTTTCTAAGTTGCTTACATACATTTCAGAAAACAGTGTCTCTGATCCCAAGCATTCTAGCATATTTCTCAAAACTACACACACATTTATGTAAACCTTATATATATATACTGTATGTGAGCAAAATAAACCACGAGAGTGGTGACAATAAGTGATATCCTCATCCTGCAAATAATGATTTTCATGTAAGGATTTTCCCCTCAAATACCAGGAATGGTGTATTTTAACCAGTGTTTTGCTTGTTAGATAAAACTCAAAGATTGATTTGTGCTCAGTCTGAGTACATAATGTATATCTAGGTGTATGTGGTACGTACCTTATTTTGTATGTTTCTTCAATCTTGAATTCTATAGACTGAAAGCTGTCACAGGTTTCCTATCTCTATATGTAACTGTGTTGTGGCTTTGATCAACTGCTGCTCACACACATGATCGCAAATAAAAAATTTAATAGGAATTGCATCATTTTAACATGAGATGATTCTACACTTTGGTGGACATGACCCTTAAGGATCCATGTTTTTTTCTTGTCATGTATCATTGAATGACGTGAATAGCAAGGGAATAAAAGAAGGACAGGTTTAGTCCAGAATCAAAGATATTCGAAAAAGGAAACAACTCCATATAAAACTGTGCAGTATAAAGAGTATACAACTAGTGTATCTGTAGTTTTCTTCCTGATTCATTTTTTTATTCAGAAATGTCCCATTGTAAACCTTTCTATTTCTGATTGTGTTCATATAGTTATTAGCCTATACAGATGATCACTTGATCACTTGATTGGATGAGTTTAATGATTAAACCCATCCAATCAAGTGATCATCACATTAGGTTGGGTTATTGAGGTTAGATTAAACTTTAATCTAACCTCAATAACCCAACCTAATGTGAGTGGACAGTTCAGGAATAAAAATCTCTATCACTGTAAAATAGCCATAATATTACTGCATGTGTTTCAGTGATGAGCATAATGTTTAAATATTTAGACACAGTACAGTATCTGTCTAAAATGTATGTAAAGTATGTAAAAAGATACAGTTAATTAAATCTATCGGTGATGAGCTCGGACATTCAGGTGCAGAACAAAGTAGAATCGCTGCTCCTATGCATCGAAAGAAGCCAGTTAAGGTGGTTGAGGAATCTGGTTAGGATGCCTCTTGGACACCTCCCTAGGGAAGAATTTTGATCATGCCCACTATATCAGATGGAGAGATTATGTCTCTTGTCTGGTGGAGGTGGGCATCTCTGCTTAGACTGCTTCCCCCGCAACCCAGACCAGAATGAGAATGAGAAAAGCCAAAAGGTTCACATCAGGGAAAGCTGAATTGAACTCAATACACATCAACAATATATATTATCTTTCTGCATAATTATATTAACACCATTAATTTAAAGTTGAGAAAGGTAAATGATAGTATTTTCATTTTTTTTCTGTGCATCACAGCAGTATAGTCAGACTGTAAGCATTGTATAACATAAATATCACATTGAAAATCAAGTCATGTAGCTGAGTTAGAGCTGTTTTTCTCACACCTAAAGAAAAGCATCAGTACGTAATATCATTGCCATTATTGCAGTTTTCTTGTTACTTTCTTGCTCCATAAATGTGTAATCCCTCAGTTTTCCTCAAAGGCACAGAGAACTCAACACTTAGATCATGTCATGCATTGTAAAAATCGTGCCTGGAACTTTGGAGTACGTTTTGTGAATGGACAGTACTACAGTTACATAATCTAGGCATTTTATGAAGATGCAACAAGTTGTCCCCAAAGTGCTGTCCACTCCAGGACTTTGAACAACTAACAAATCAGTAGCACTGAATGAGGAGAGTCAGGATAACTAATCCAAATTATCACGACAGTTTCTAGGATGTATACTTGGGCAAGTTATCTGTGACTTGAGCATTAGATTTCCATCCACCTGGACCTGTCATCATCAACTTTAAAGTTGTGTTCTCCACGCTTAATTCTGGCTGATCCCACCCCTCTCCACTCTTGAAGAATAATGACACAATCTCCACTGAAGACTTGTACACAGTGACTCACGAAGACCTTGTTCATGATCTCTTACTCAACTGAGGCAACAGATGGAATTTCAGAGTGATTTCTACTACAGCAGGTCCACAAAGTCATAAGACTTCTTCCAGAGAAGCAGACTCAATGCCACTGAGTCAAAGGACTCTTTTTTTCTCAGAGCTTCCACTGATGCAAGAGCTGACTAGGAATAGCTTCTGACAATACAAGTAATATAACTGCATGTGGATTTATGTTTTGTTCTGTTATTTTATTTATTAATTTTTTAATCAAAAAGTGTACTATTTTAGGTGCTTCTCCATCTTTCTATGTTCTATGCTCAATGATTATTTCCAAGTTGTAAACACTACAAAGTCCTTTTTAAAGTGGACCAACATATTGCTGAAAAGTTCATGTGCATAAGAGTCATAAGAGTAAGACAGTATGCATGAGATATATTTTATTTAAGCAAGAACAGTATTACTAATTTCAAGGTTTTTCTTATACTTAACCTATCATGCCATTACATGCCATAGTCTACATGTCAAAGAATATTCAAGGAATCATGAGATTATTTAGAAAGGAATCAAAAAGGAAAAGTGATCACAAAAATAACATATTTCTGTATTATGAATTCTTTGTATTAATATTTTGAGATAGTGGATTTTGGATTTCCGTGAGCTATAAGCCGTAATCATCAAGATTAAAACAAAAAAAGCCTTGAAATATTTCACTTTATGTGTAATGAATCTAGAATATAAGAAAGTTCAACTTTTTAAAATTAAATTACGGAAAAATATTAACTTTCTCACGATATTACATTTTTTTTTAGATGCACCTGTACATGTATCATGTGTTTATAATCAACTCATGTAGTTGCTGCAGCCATGGAGCCATGGAGTATTACAGCCACCTGTAGAAAAGCATCAATTATTAATATTATTGCAGATTTCAAGTTGAAGAGAAAGACTTGTTAAAGTAGTAGTATAGTTTGTTTTCAAAACCTAGAAGTTAATGTCAGTTTCATTACTCAAAATAATGCTTTATAGCCATATCATCAGTGGTGTTTACTGTACACACCTTTAAACCAGAGGGAAAATGGCGTTTGTGGCAATGCCACACTGGTTAAACTCGTTCCTTGCCATCTTGATATAGCCATTTTCACCCCATTGAAGACCCCAGCTGTGTATATATTTATTTAAAAAAAAAAAAGTCAGTGAGGGATATATATATATATATATATATATATATATATATATATATATATATATATATATATATAACTTTTACAATATGCTTATCATTTAAAGCTAATTAAGTACATGTAAGTAGTAACTGGAATCCTGTTGTTTTACCTGTTCTTGACCAGCCAGTAGTCTTTTTCATAAAACATGAAAACCATTTCTGTGCCATAACCAACAGCCAGGACAGCATGGTTCAGGTTAGTGCTGCTACACTTTGCCTCATAGTAGATACCTTTATACTTGATACTTGTTTTCTGCTTGTTCTCAAAGCGCAGCAGTGAACAGGCTGCTTTCCTGCACCATACTATTTTTTATTAAAGAACCACTTTATCCCTGTCTGGGTATATGCCTGCTTACATGAACTAGCCATAAATTTAACCATAAATATAAATATTCTTGCATGTATACCCCAAACTATTGAAGAGGAATGAATTAAAATAATTTGAAAAATTGTTCATTAAGAAAACATTTAAACATTTTGATTGCATACGTTTTTGCATACTCCCAATGCTGTCAAACCCCACTGCTTGATTATTTTTGGAAAACTCTCCGGTTATAGAATCAATTTCTTTTCTTGCTGATAAATAATACACATCATTAACATTTTGTCAATAGCTGATTTTAGTGATCTATTTCGCCCCCTGGTGGAACAGCAGAGACCAGCTCTTTAGCCTCAAATCTTTTAATTCTATTGGAGTCAACAAGATAATTTCTAGTACAGATTCCAAAATAAATTTGGTGGGCCAGAGGAGAACCTACTGTATGTTATTTATATATTCACACCACTGTTGTATATGTGTACACATATATACTGAAAATAGTGTGTGTGTGATTAAATTTATCCATCTCACCATGTCTGCAAAGTAGTTCATGCCGAGTCTGTAGCACTTAATGCCCTCATCAGCCAGCATGTTGTGTGCCAGGACCAGCTTACGATTTTCTAGCCAAGTCATCTTACGCTGAGACTCCTCCTCCACAGACTTATAGATCTTACCTAGTTTAAAAAAAAAAAAAGAAAAAAAAAGATAATAACCATTTTTACCGGTAGCCAAAAAATGGCATTTTTGTCTGTTTTGGGGGTACCTGTGTTCAGCATTGATTTGTTTTGTGATCTCACACACCACAGCAGTGGTTAATGGCTCATATGAAAATAGACACTTAAGACTTTAAGAATTAGCAGTTATTTCAAGTATTTCTTCTTTGACCTAGCCTACCTGGGGCAATATATTCCGAATTTTAAAAAAAAATTATTTAAAAAAAATATATTTACTTTTAACACAAATGTTATATCTTCACAGCAAATGTTGATATCAACCCCATTCCTGGTCTCAAAGATGCCCCAAGTACTTGTCCATGAACACCCAAAATATGAGGAAGTTATCTCTAACCACTAAAATTGTGTGTAAGGTTATCCAAACACAGGTAAAAACCTCTCCAAAATGGCACAAAACCTCTCCAAATGGCACCAAACGTCTCTAAATGACATAAAACCTCTCTAAATGGCACAAAGCTTATGAAAATGGCACAAAGCCTTTAAATATTGCAGACTTCTAGAAATAGCAAACTGTTTTTTTAAAGGCACAAAATAACCTCTCCAAATGGCACCAAATGTCTCCAAATGGCACCAAACCTCTCCAAATGGATTTCATTTTCAAAAATGAAAACAAATGGCAGTAGCATGAACTCTGTTACACAATGTGCAATTTCACACACACAAAAAAGTCTGAAACATACTTATAAAATATAATGTTTATTAAAAATAGTGCCAGAGCCCCAGGCGAAGGAGCACTTGCTCTCCGAATGGTTCAAATGATAGACACACGAGTGACCCCTCTCCTCTGACTTCTCTGTGGGGGGGTGGGGGGGGCAGTAGAAAACTAGCGATCAGAAAAAAAATGCCAAACATGCAAAAACCTGCTGTATAAAGTTTTGCAGGAAGACCGTTAGAGCGGAGAAGCCATTTCCTGATAGTGTCTCTGCACGGCCCTGTAGCGCTGTGCTGATTGGCCTGTACCCGCTGACAAACCACCCAAGACGCACGCGTAAAAGTTTGGTTGTGCTGATTACGCGCTTGATTTTCTCAGCCTCTGCGTGGTCAATCATGTCGAGTTTGGGCTTGTTTGAAAGCTAGAAGTATCTACAATTGGTCCAAGTGGGTCAATCAAGTTAGACTGCCCGATTATAATTTAGGAGGTGGAATGTTCAGCATAGCCAAAACAGATTAGTTGTTTTTTTTTTTAGATGGTGTCTCAATTCAGTTTATGGCTAATTACTAAATTCCAGAGGGGTGGAATACCAAAACACTTAATGCATTTTGAAGAGGACATTTGTGACTAAATATGGAACTTTGCATTTGTTTTCTTCAATAAAGCTGATAGACTTTATACCGATGGAAATGTGCATGATTTATAAAACCGCGAGCGAACTGGATTTTCGTCTATGTAGGTAATGTAAGGTAATAAACGTTTATACAAGTCCGATCTTGGGTTTAAATGGTATAATTTTATTGTGGCAGTTGTATACGGTGTTTTACTACCAAAAAAGCTTTAGTCGTGCTCTCCGATTTATCTGTGTCTCAATGTTTTCGTGGAGAGGTGTGAATTGTTTGCCCAGCAGGGAGCTCAAACTCCGCCCATTTCCCATCCTCCTGCTCACCAGAAATTAAGCACACAAACATAAAAGTGTAAACACAGAAAGCCACAAGTGTCCTGACTAATCTTGTGCCAGAACTGCGGTGATACAATAATTCATTTGTTTATACTAATTGAAAATGCCCGATAAGTAGTTTTCCATTCCGCCGGCAGAATGAACGCTAGTGTCGGGGAGAAAGGCAAAATACTGCATGATTATTTTCCTTCTTACAAAGAAGCAGATTTGTGGGTTTTATAAAACATTTTTCAAAGACATTTGATTAGAAATAAGAAGATTTCTCACCAAACTTCAGTTTCCAGGCAGTGAACTCCATGTCTTCGAGAGAGACGCTGGCTGCACTAGCCAGAGCCACAAGAGTGGTGACGATAAGCAAAACCCTCATTCTGCAAATAAGGAGAAGATCCACATTTCTGTGTTTTGTGAAAATTTTGTTTTCTTAATTCCATTGTGCAAAATCTTTCTACTCCCACACATTCTTACTCACATCCTTTTCCCCTTAAATACCAGAAAATACCTAATTAAAAATTTACGTCTGTTTTAACCAGAGTATTTTACTGGTTGGATAACTGAATTATAATGATTTGTTCCTTGCCAGTCTACAAAATGTATATACAGCCATATGTTGTACATACCTCATGTTACATGAATCTTGAATGCATTTACGAATGGAGACCTGCTGTTAATTTCCTGCCTCTATATACCCGCCTATATATACCATATGTGTTATGGCTTTGATCAGCTTCTTGTCAGTCTCCACCTCTTTTCTTTTTTCAATAAACACATTTTATATTGAGCATGATTGTACTTTCAGATGATGAGCAGTGAGATATAGTGAAGAGTATATATTTTTTTAACATAGGCCTACTTGCTCCAAAGACACCAAAAGTACAAAAAGTAGCTCAGACAAGAAATTCACTCAAAAAATAATATATAATAATTAAATATAATATAATAAAAAAATGCATTTAATCCAGTTTCCAACTCACATTTATATCTAATATTTTTAATTCAAATTATTTGTTATGTATTTAAGTATAATTTAAGTATATATATATATATATATATATATATATATATATATATATATATATATACATTTAACCTTTTTTTTCTATAATTGCTATATAAGTGTCAGTTGATCCATGCATCTTGTAATATATTAACCTTTAGATACTGAGTCTACTTTAATAAAACTGTGTGTGGATTTGTTATTATTATTGTTGTTGTTGTTATTATTATTATTATTATTATTATTATTACATAGTAATCTCTAACTTCCCAGCTCCTATTTTCATTGATAATTTACAAAACATTAAAAGTACTACAAATAAATTGGAAAATTAAATTAAAAGACATCCATGTGCAAAACAACACAAAATAAGACAGAACGACTAAGATTTATTTTATTTAAGTGAAAACAGTATTGCTAAAGTTAAGTTTAGCATGTCAGACCATTGAATGCCATATAATGCAAAGAATGCTTAACAAATAATCAGCTTATTTAGAAAGAAAGTGAAAATAAAAAGTGATCACAAAAAGGAAAACTGAATGAAAAATGCCAAACTCAATAGACATCAATACAGTTCCACTACCAGAAATGTCAGATTATTTTATCTTTCTGCAAAAATATATTAGCACCTTTAATTCTTTTTTTTTTTTTTTTTTTTTTTAGCTCAGAAAGGTAATTGAAAGACTTTTCTGTTTTTTTTTCTACTGTGTATCGTAACAGCATGGCGACTGTATGTATATGCATGCAAATCAAGTCGTGTAGTTGCTGCAGATTGAGTTAGCCAGATAGATGTTAGATGGAGTTTTTTTTTTTTTTTACCCACCTGTAGAAAAACATCAATAAGTAATAATATTGCAGTTTTATAGAGAATGACTTTTTAAGCTAGTAGATATGAATACTAAGAATAAATTGATATTATGTGTATATAATAAGCAGTTAATGTCAGTATTCATCACTTAAAATAATAAAGAGCCTTATAATAATAATAATAATAATAATAATAATAATAATAATAATAATAATAGCTGTCACATTATTAACTTTTATTGTACACACCTTTAAACCAGAGGATAGATGGCCATACTGGCAATACCACACTGATTATTCTTGTTCCTTGACATCTTGATATAGCCTTTGTCACCCCAGTCAAGACCCCAGCTGTTAAATAAATAAAAAGGAACATTAATCAATCAATTAACTAATTAATTAATTTTACAACATGTAATAAGTGAGGAATTTAGTGGTTAATGTGGACCACTGCTTTTAACTAACTTGAGTGTATCTTTTTAAAGCTAATTTAAAGCTAATGTAGTTGTTGTGAATAGTAATTGGAATACTGTCAAATATTTTTAATATTACCAACATTCTATCTTTAAATACATTTTAGATACTACAAAAATAAAAACACAATGTTGTTGTTGTTGTCGTTGTTTTACCTGTTCTTGACCAACCAGTAGTCTTTTCCATTTTCTGTGCCATAACCAACAACCAGGACATAAAGATTCATCTCAGTGCTGCTACAGTCGGGGTTATCGTGGATACCTTTAATGAATCAAGTAATGCTCAATTGTCCCCACATTATACAATCAATTATTAACAGCGTTACTCAGTAAATGAGTTGACCAAAGATTATGTCAAATGAAAGTAAACCACTAAAAAACATTATTCAGATTATTTTGGTAGATTTAGCAAGTAGTGATCGGTAACACAGGATTTCTTTATGATTTTCAATGTGAGACGCACCAGATTCATAGTGCTGGAAAGATTTGGTTGCATCTATGGCGACAGAAATGGGTCCGATGGTGGCCACAGCTTCCTGTAGAGCTTTCTCATCTCCACTCATTATAATCACATAGCCAGTGCAGTTAGCTGCCACAGTGGCTGGATTAAATCTGCAAACCCTGCCCTACAGAGAGAGAGAGAGAGAGGATAGGACAGGCTAGAGTACATTGTACTGCATATTACTGCATATTGTAAGACTATATGCTAGCTGGTTAAATAAAATAACTACCCAACAAGACATCTTTCATCAATAGGCAAGCAGTTAAAAAATTTTTTTATATGCCCAACAAAACTAGTTGTCCCTGTTCATCTGACTAATGTGGTTTCAGGTTCTACTCACGGGCCCCACATAAGGGTAGGATGCCTCGGTGTCAATTCCATTGTTGTTTTTAATATATTCAAAGGAATTGACCACAGATCCAAAGCACTTAATTTCCCCATATGGCCAGATGCAATCGATTAACTGCTGTTCACTCAGTGGCATAAGGTTCTTCGTCTTCCCAAATATCTGGCCTTCTAGTGACCCTGTCTAAGAGAGGATAGATGATGAAGGAATAGATAGAGAACAGAGGGAAAGAGAGAAACAGAGAGAGGTCTATTCACACCAGGACATGTAGTGTTGTCACTTGTTACATGTAGCAGTGATTGGTGGAGGATTGGAGTAAAGAAGCCATGTTGCAGTAACCATGTGTCAACCCTTCCCTTACCGCACTAAAGGCCCAGCTACAGTTACCAGCCTTAACATCAGTCACATAGCCCTTTTTCCTCCAGTCCACAGTATCTGGCAGAACAGCTCCTGATTGTCGGCGGAATGTAGCTGCACTGTGTTTCTTAGTCCTGTTGAAGGATCCCAGGTAGCCCTTAAACACAGCATCTCTGTACTCCTGGTTATCCTGTCAGAGATGGAGATGCAGTGAAATGTTTTTATTCTGGAGTGAAATGTATTTAATCTTCTTCAGTAGCCACATGATCCTTGTCAAGGTGTATATACCCCCTTATGTAGACTATCCATTAATTTAGCTATAAATATTAAATATTTTACAACGGTGCTTGAAAGTTTTGGAATCCTCTAGAATTTTCTGTATTTCTGCATACATATGACCTAAAATATCATCAGATTTTCACACAAGTCTTAAAAGTAGACAAAGAGAATCCAAGTAAACCAATGATACAAAAATAGTATACTTGGTCATTTTTATTAATATATGTATATATTACATGAACATAGGGTCAATTTCTTGCTTGCTAATGAAGAATTACAGATCATTAACTCATTTTGTCAGCATCTGAGTTTATTGCTCTATTTTTCCCCCTAGTGGAGACCCCTAGCGCTCTATTTTGCCCACTAGTGCAATTCTTTACATTCGATTAAGGTCAAAAGATGAGTTTAATTTCAAATATCGATTCTACAAATATTTAGTGGGCCTTATAAGAAACTTTATCAAGATGGTTCTGGCCCATTGGCATATATTTGACACCCTTGGTGTATACATATTCACAAAATACATGTCAAGGTATATATATATATATATATATATATATATATATATATATATATATATATATATATATATATATACAGTTGGATCTTAAAGTCTGAGCTCCAAAAGTATTGTGAAAATGCTTCTGTTTGGCATTCTTTTTCAATTTAACATGGTTTTCATTACAAATGATATTTATCACCAACAACTTAAGTGAAAAATAGAATCTTAGAAATATTTACATGAATTTCAGGATTTCTTAGTATTTGGTATGTCCCCTTTTTGCTTTAATGACAGTGTGCACTTGAGCTGACACAGACTGAGACAACCTGATTTATCCATTTTAGATCAAATCACAATCATCCATGTGTGAATTTTCAAAGTTCTAAAACTTTTGGTTTATTTCCAGTTTTCTGCTTTTTTTTTAAATCCCAGATTTCCAGTGTGATCCAACTGTGTCTGTACATGTTTTTCCTTCTCACCATGTCTGTAAAGTAGTTCATGCCGAGTCTGTAGCTCTTAATGCCCCGGTCAGCCAGCATGTTGTGTACCAGGACCAGTTTGCGATTTTCCAACCAAGTCATCTTACGCTGAGACTCCTCCTCCACAGACTTATAGATCTTACCTAAGAGGGGAAAAAAACAGGAAACTTCTTTTTTCTCTTAATCGGGTTCATTGTGTAAATGTGAGATAGACAAACAAGCAGAGTTTTGGGTTTGCAAAGCATGTTTAACAGTTTAATTAGACGTAAGATTTCTCACCAAACTTCAATTTCCAGGCATGAAACTCCAGGTCTTCCAGAGAGACGCTGACTGCACTGGCCAGAGCCACAAGAGTGGTGACAATAAGCAAAAGCCTCATTCTGCAAAAAGTGAGAAGATTCACATTTCTTTTTTTGTGTGTAAAGATTTGTTTTCTTTATTCCAGTGTAGGAAATGTTTTCTCTGCAACAAACTCTTACATCCTGTTTACCAGGAAACGCAAAAATTAAAAAATAACTGTCTTTGTTAATCAAAGTTTATTTCTGGTTGGATAAAACTGAATTATAACTGCTGTGTGCCTCGTCAGTCGACATAATGTATATACATGTGTATGTAGTACGTACCTCATTCAGTGTGTTTCTTGAATGTTGAGTTCATCTCCAGATGCAGACCTGTTGTGGATTTCCTGTCTCTGTATGCCACTGCGTTATGGCTTTGATCTGCTTCTTGTCAGTCTCCACCTCTTTGAGCATACTCCTTGGCATCAAAGAACAAAGTAGCTGTGCAGCCCATACAAGAATTTCACTCTACATTAATCCAAAAAATCCTAATTTAATGCAATTTCCAACTCAAGTTTACTATATCTAAGGTTTTGGAGATATTTTTTAACAGATGATTTTGTTAAGTAATGTATTTAAGTCTAGTTTCCAGAAGCATTACAGAACAGTACTGGTGGTCAACTGTTTGCCCCAGATTGTGTATATGTTTTGTAATGTTGGACTTCAATATCTAACATTATTGACCTTTACATTTTAATGGACAGGCTTGAGTACATAGTCAATTTTGACAGACAAGTTTAGCCCAGTTTAGAGATTACTTGATATACTGTTGCCAATATGTTAGCATCAATAGATTTTTTTTAAAGCCGAAAAGACTGCAATATGGTGTCCTGCTTGGTTCTGTTCTTAGGCTCTTTATTGTCGTTCCCATTTTCCCAACAAAACATGTTGGATTTCACTTCTATGTTGATGATACTTAACTATATGGCCCGAAGTTTGTGGATACCTGACAGTCACACCCATATATCAGCCTTGTCCTAAATTTTACCACAAAGTTGGAAGCACACAATTGTGAAGGATGTCTTTGTATGCCATAACATTACAATATCACTTCACTGGAACTAAGAGGACCAAACATGTTCCAGCATGACAATGCACATGTGCACAAAGTGACATCCATGAAAACATGGTTTGCCAAAGCTGGAGTGGAAGAACTTGAATGTCCTACACAGAGCCCTGACCTATATATAATGTATTTAAGTCTTTAAGCTCTTGCAGTGTGTTTGTGCATGGTTTTACCATGTGAACAAATAACTAACTCTACAAAAAATGGTGGAACAATCTCATAATGCAACACTGTTGTTTGTTTCACACCTGCCTCCACTATCGCCATGTTTTGTATCTTACTCAAACTTTGCATTTGAAGCTTTAAAGTTTGAGGTTTTTTTTTTCTTTTTACTGGATGTCATGGATCCTGCAGCTTTTCTATGATCTTTTAACTACCAAGTTCAAAGTATGTAAAAAGCCTAAAGTTTGCACATACACTAACTTCACTTGGATACAATACATTTAAAGTTAAAAAGTCTAATGAAATCAAAAATGACTCTGATGCTTGTACTAAAGAGCTTTTGAACACACTTAGCATTAAGTCATTTACTTGTTAAGTCCATTTCCTTATTTCTGTCAAGCTGCTTTGTAACAATGTTTAGTGTTAAAAGTGCTATGTGTCACGAGAAGGTACAACAACGAGTTAGTTGTTAAATATGTTTATTGAAAATATTGCATGCACATCATTAAACTGCATAAAAACCCCACCCCCTATTTTCTCAGGCTCCAGAGATTATGTGGGTGGAGTCCCCACCAATACAGATATTATTTGATTGGCCAACATAATAAGACTGGTTCAACACAACTCCCCTCTTAGAAAAGACCATACCATTTCCACACAATAACAAATTAATACAGTGATAAAAATAATGATAATAATAATAATGCAGTGATTACTCTTTGCTTTTTTTCTTTTACCATTTAAAGATATTAAAACACAATATAATATAATGTGTAATTTTCATTTTTATACTTTCTCTCTCCTTCCCTCTTTGATTACTGATTGCATTAATGGTATTCAATCAATTAATTGGTTCCAATTTCACTTACAATACAAAAGCATATACTATCATGTAACATTTACTTTGATATACTTTTATGTCAGGTTTGTCCATGTTTTGCCATTGGTCATGTTCCATACTGAACACCTTTGTCCCTTTTGGCTTGCCATTTTCTATATATGGTCAATAATGTTTCCCAAAACCAGGTTAGTTAATCAGTCACACCTGATGTTTGTTACCGCTAGTCTTTTTTAAAGCAGACTTGTTGCCGTTTGCATTTGTGAAGTGTTACTGGTTTCTTAGTCTTGCCATATGCAAAATTAATGCAATTTTAAATGAGTTCTGAAGATATTTATATAATTCTCTAGAAACATCAAATAAGACCATTTAAAGAATCAAAACTGTGCTCATTCAGTGCTGTATAGGCTTTGTTGTTGCTGGTCTTTTAACATTACATTTACTTTAGTAGTTTAAAATGTTTTAACACATGGCATCTATGAGTAATGGTCCAATTACAGTACTCAGTTTCCTAGAGAAATTTTACTCTATTTGTACAGAAATTCCACTGTGCAATGTTTTACATGTTGAATAATCAAGTCAAATAGTTGCTGCAGATTGATTTATGCATGGAGCTGTTTTTCACACACCTATGGAAAAGCACGAATAAGTAAGATTACTGCATTGATCGCAGTAGGTAAATGTGAAAAGATTTATTAAGTTAGTAGATATTGATTCCAAAAATAGATTAATATTTATTTTTAAAGCTACCAGATAATGGCAGTTATCATCACTTAAAATAAAATTTAAAAATCCTGCAATAGCCGTCATATTGTTTACTTTTATTGTACACACCCTTAAACCAGAGGATAACTGGCTGATGTGGCAATACCACATTGGTTATTCTTGTTCCTGGACATCTTGATATAGCCTTTGTCACCCCAGTCAAGGCCCCAGCTGTAAAAAAAAAAATTAGAAAACTTTAGAGGTTAATTTGGGCCATTGCTTTTAACTTAATTGACTGTATTTTCAATTAATACATTCCTCATTTAAGTCACATGTTAGATACATTCATTGATGCATTAATTTAGAATAACAAGGTACAGTAGGTCAAAATAGAGTTTTTGGAGCTCTGCAGCTGTGCGGCAGCAAAGCTACCCATTGTGCCATAATAATAATAATAATAATAATAATAATAATAATAATAATAATGTTCATGTGAAGCTAGTTCTAATTTTTACTTTTCCTTGGAACCTGAAATTGTTAGTTTGTTGTTGCATTTACCTGTTCTTGACCAGCCAGTAGTCCTGTCCATTTTCTGTGCCATAACCAACAACCAGGACACCATGATCCAGGTCAGTGCTGCTACAGTTGGGCTCATCATAGATACCTTTAATCAACAAATTAATGGTAAATTTTCCCAACACTAAATAAATGATTATCTTTGTTAATCAATACATTAATGGACCAGCGGGGTATTCCACAAAGCAAGCTAACTCGATAAGCCAGGCTTACTGTATATCAACAAGCTTGGTTAATTCAATTTCTGTTCCCTAAACATAGCTAATTGTAAGCCTCCTTGAGTTACTATTGCAAGATATACTTTTGGACAAACTTTGAGTTAGCAGAAATAAGTTGCACGTTGAAATTAGTTGATTGAACCTGGATTGACCTGTTATGCTAAATCAAGCAAATTACCAAGGTTCCTAGAATACTGTCCAGAGATGATGCCAAATGAATGTAAACCACTAAACAATAGCACTGAGATTCAGATTGTTTTGTTAGTGTTAGTAAGTACTGGTTTGTTTACTTTTGAGACTCACCAGATTTGTAATGGCTGAAGGATGTCTGACTTGCATCTATGGTGACAGAAATGGGTCCGATGGTGGCCACGGCTTCCTGTAGAGCCTTTTCATCTTTACTTTTTATATCCGCATAGCCAGTGCAGGTGGCTCCGACAGTGGCTGGATTAAACCTACAATTATTGTCCTGTAGAGAGAGAAAGGAAAGTTTGCACCAGATATCTTCTTACTGCATATCACTGAATTTCACAAAAAGTTTGATATGCCCTTCAAACTAGTCATCCCCAACCAATTATCTGAATTAAGTAATTTCATGTTCTACACACTCTGGCCTCATAAGGGTAAGACTTCTCTGTGTCAATTCCATTGTTGTATTTAATGTATTTAAAGGCTTGATCCATCCATCCTCCACTGCAACCAAAGTTATGGAATTTCCTGGAACAGTCCACCAGCTGCTGCTCACTCAGTGACACCAGCCTCCCTGTCTTCCTAAACATCTGACCTTCAAGTGACCCTGTCTAAAAGAGGATAGATGATGGAGAAGTAGATGGGGGGGGGGACACTTGTTAAATGTAGCAGCAATTGAGGGAGAAGCAGGAGTAAAGAGTCCATTTTGCATCTCAACCCTTCATCCCCTTACCGCACTGAAGGCCCAGCAAGAACGACACGCCTTTTGGTTTTTAATGCCAGTCACGTAGCCGCTTTCCCTCCAGTCCACACTATCTGGCAGAACAGCTCCACCTGCCTGTCGGAGGAATGTAGATGCACTGTGTCTCTTGGTGCTGTTGAAGGATCGCAGGCAGCCCTTAAACACAGAGTCTCTGTATTCCTGGTTATCCTGTTAGGAATGAAGATGCCGATAAATTAGTTACTTTTTAAGTTTTTTGTTTGTTCATAAAGATCATCAGTGAATTGGTTTGTGCTAAATAAAATTTCATTCATTCATCCATCTGCAGTAACCACTTAATCCTGGTCAGGGTTGCATTGAATATCCAGGCTTCCCCAAGAAGGCTCAAAGCAGCAATTGCTGCCAAACATGCTGAAAAAAGAATCTGAATACTTATCTAAATGAGAGATTTCAGTCTGACTACTTTCTGAACCCACAGTACATGTTTTCTTTCTCACCAGGTCTGAAAAGTAGTTCATGCCGAGTCTGTAGCTCTTAATGCCCTGGTCAGCCAGCATGTTATGTACCAGGACCATCTTGCGATTTTCCAGCCAGATCATCTTACGCTGAGACTCTTCCTCTACAGACTTATAGATCTTACCTGAAAAAAATAAATACTGAACCTAACAAAGGAAAACACTGCATGACTTCTTAATAACATTCTTATAAGCATTGTATAGTTGTGGGACATACAGAGTTTCAGTTTTACAAAATGTGCTTGACTGTTTGATTAAACATAAGATTTCTCACCAAACTTCAATTTCCAGGCACTGAACTCCAGGTCTTCCAGAGAGATGCTGGCTGCACTGGCCAGTGCCACAAAAGAGATGATGGCAAGAAAAACACTCATTCTGCAAAACGAAATGAGAAGATCAATATTTCTGTTTGTGTAAAGATTTGCTTTCTTTATTACAGTGTAAAAACTCTCATTTCCCCACTCCATTCTTACCAAGAAATACAAAATTAAAATACCCGTATATTTTAACCAGAGTATTTATTGTTGGTTAAACAATCAGCCACTCTACATAATAAACATATAGTCAGGTGTAAGTGGTACGTACCTCAGATACTGAATTCTTCCCTACATGGAGAGCTGGCACAGGTTCCTTGAATTTATATACCACGGAGTTACAGATCTGCTGCTTGTCATGCACATGATCACAAATAACAAATAAATTCTCATTTTTTAAGTAATTGCTTCATATGAGATGATTCTACACTCATGTGAATATGAGCCTTAGTGATCATTCTTTAGTTCCTCATGTATCACCTGACAAGGGTGAAGAGCAGGGGGACAATATTTCAGAGGTCAGGCTTAGTCCAAAAAAACGGCATATTAGAAAGTCTAAATGAATGCATATTTAAAAACGTGAAAATTGTATGATATATGCAGTAGCTCGATAAAACCACTATATAGTGGTGCTTGAAAGTTTGTGAACCCTTTAGCATTTTTGATATTTCTTCATAAATATGACCTAAAACATCATCAGATTTTTTCACAAGTCCTAAAGGTAGACAAAGAGAACCCAATTAAACAAATGAGACAAAAATATTATTATAATATAAAATATTATTATTATAAATATTATATATAAAATATTATTATTATACTTGGTCATTTATTTATTGAGAGAAATGATCCAATATTTCATATCTGTGAGGGGCAAAAGTAGGTGAAACTCTAGGATTAGCAGTTCATTTGAAGGTGAAATTAGAGGCAGGTGTTTTCAATCAATAGGATGACATTAAGGTGTGAGAGAGTAGCCTGTTTTATTTAAAAACAGGAATCTGTCAAAGTCTGATTTTTACAACTCACATTCGTGGAAGTGTATGATAGCACGAACAAAGGAGGTTTCTGAGGACCTCAGAAAAAGAGGTGTTGATCAGGCTGGAAAAGGCTATAAAACCATATTTTTTATATACATGCCCACTTTGTCCATATTCTGCCTTTGGTCATGTCTGTACTTGACACTTTTGTCCCTTTAGGCTTGCCATTTTCATTACATAATCAATGTTTTCTGTAACCATTTATTAATCATAGCTGATGTTTGCTAACTCCTCTAGTGTTTTTTAAAGCGCATTTGTTTCTCATGTACATGTGATGTGTGCATCTTTCATCACTTGCTGCAATGACTAACATTAAGCACTATTTTTAAACATGAAGTTCTGCATACATTTAAATGATTCTGTACCAGATATCGGTATAGTTATGCATATCCTGATTACATATTAGGAGGCTTCTGTATGTTGAACTGACTGCATGTCTACAAAAATCAAATGAGATTAGCTAAAGCATCAAAACATAGCTCATTCAATAATGCTTTTTTTGTTTGTTTCTTTCTTTCTTTCTTTCTTTGGCAACATCGCATTTACATTACGGAGAGCAACTGTTTCAACACATGCGTTCTGTGAATAATGGCCCAATGTATTTCTACACTGTAACTATTAAAAGAAAACAAAAGACAATTTTATCAAATGTTCACTTAGAAACGACGAAGAAAAAGCAAAAGGATCACACAAGTAGAGCTGAATTAAAAACACCAAACTCAGTACACATTAACACAGTCCCAGAACCAGTAATGTCAGAATATATTATATAATCTTTTTGCATACATATTAACACCATTCATTTTAAGTGCAGAAAGATAGTAGTGTTATCTGATTAGTTTTTATTCGTTTTTTCACTAGCATTGAGGCTGGAAGCCTTAATAATTAAATAAGTACTAAACAAGGTCAACTAGTGTGCATCTAAAATGACATAACCCATCGTCTCCTTAATCCATTTATTAATATGTTCCCTGTGATTAAAAAAGTGCATTATAACTCAATATTATTGAAAGAATGTCCAGGGTTTTCATTTTTTTTCCCCCATTATTTTATTTATTTATTTATTCCATTCATGCTCATTTTTGTCTTCGAACCATGCTTTCTGCCCACGGAATAGAAAAGTAGAAAACAAGGTTCGGCAACATATTACAGTACTCAGTTTTCTAGATCAATTTTATATTTTAAAAAATTACTACATTTTTACACAGATTCCATTGTGCAGTGTGTTATATAACCAAGTCATGTAGATACTGCTGATTGAGTTGACTTGTTTTTCATCCACCTGTAAAAAAAAAAAAAAAAAAAAACATCAATAAGTAAGATTTTTTGCATTCATTGCAGTCAGTCCAATTTGTTAAAGTTCTAGATATAGCCATTGAGTAAATTTATATTATTTATATTTGAAACCTATTAATGCCAGTTAACATTACTCAAAATAAAAAAAGCCTTTAATCAGTGTCACATTTTTTTTTATTGTGCATATTATTGTACACACCCTTAAACTAGAGGATAGCTGGCTGCTGTGGCAATACCACATTGGTTATTCTTGTTCCTGGTCATCTTGATATAGCCTTTATCACCCCAGTCGAGACCCCAGCTGTAAAAAAAAGAAAAGTGAGGTTGTGTTTTTTTGTTGTTGTTTTTTTAAAGTCAGTGAGTAATTTAGTGGTTAATGTGGTTCATTGACTTTAACTTGCTTGACTGTATCTTAACTAATGGAGTTGTTATAAATAGGAATTGGTATTGTGTAAAGTTATTTCCAATATTTCCTCTGAGCCTGTAGATCATGAGTGTCAAACTCATTTTAGGTAGGGGGGGGGGGGGTGGGGGGGGTAATAGTTCACTTTGAATATCTAAAGTATGTTGATTTTTGTGCTGATTTTTTTTTACCTGTTCTTGACCAGCCAGTAGTCTTGTTGATTATCTGTGCCATAACCAACAGCCAGGACACCATGATCCAAGTCTTCACTGCTACACTCAGGCTCATTGTAGATTCCTTTAACCAATTCCAACATTATGCAATCAATTATTCATTTTAATCAGTAAATCAATTGGACCAAAGATTATAGCAAATAAATGTAAAGCACTAAGCAATAGCATTCAGATTGTTCTAGAAGCGTTAGGAAGAACCGATTAGTAACACAGGATTGGTTTATAATTTTCATGCAGGACTCACCAGATTCATAGAGCTGGAAGGATGTATGGCCTGCGTCGATGGCAACAGAAATGGGTCCGATGTTTGCCACGGCTTCCTGTAGAGCGTTCTCATCTTCACTGTTTATATCCACATAGCCAGTGCAGGTGGCTCCCACAGTAGCTGGTTTAAACCTGCAGTCCCCATCCTGTCGAGAGTGAGAAAAGGGGCACTTTCTTCATATTGTATATTACTGAATATTGTAGAACTGTAAGCTTGCTGGATAAATAAATAATGACTCAATAAAGCAACTTTCATCCCACAAAAAGCAAGTAGAGGCTTTAAGCAATTTCACAAAAAACTGACATGCCAATCAAAATGAGTTGTCCCCATGTGTTCATCTGAATGAATTCATCTGTTTTCATGTTCCACTCACAGTAGCTTCATAAGGGTAGGACTCCTCTGTGTCAATTCCCTTATTGTCCTCAATGTATTCAAAGGCAAGATCCATCAAGCCACCTCCGCATCCCATGTTTCCATATTTCCCGGAGCAGTCCACTAACTGCTGTTCACTCAGTGACACCAGCTTCCCTGTCTTCCTAAATGTCTGCCCTTCCAGTGACCCTGTCTAAGAGAGGAGAGATGATGGAGAAATAAAAGGAGAACAGGGCAAAAGAAGAAAACAGGCAATCTACTCATACCAAAAGTAAAAGTGGCCAATTATTAAATCTATCACTGATTGACAGTGAAGGAAAGGCAATGCTGCAGTAACCATATGTCAAGCCTGCCCTTACCGCACTGAAGGCCCAGCAAGAGCCACAATTCTTCTGGTCCTTAACCTCAGTCACATAGCCCTTTTCCCTCCAGTCCACAGTATCTGGCAGAACAGCTCCACCTGCCTGTCGGAGGAATGTAGATGCACTGTGTCCTTTGGTCCTGTTGAAGGATCCCAGGCAGCCCTTAAACACAGACTGTCTGTACTCCTGGTTATCCTGTTAGAGACAGAGATTCAGTAAAATTAGAAGCAATGAAAATAGTAAAGTATGATGCCCATACTAATTGATATGTTTTCAATCAACCATTCATTCATCTTCAGTAACTGCTTCGTCCCTGATGTAGACCCTCTCATGAGAACACTGGGCGTTCCCTGGGTGCCAGTCCATATCAATTTACCATTCACAAATATACATTCACATCTAGGGACAATTTAGAGTAGCCTGTCTACCCACAGCATGTTTGTAGGTGGTGTAAGGATTTATTATTATCTACTATTATTTGTTAAATTTAAAGTTATGACTTACAATAATACGATACTGTGATAATCATGAGAAGTGTATTTTATATACAGTATATTGAAATTCTAATTTTTTTCTAATTAACACTGGAAGTAAACATAAGCAGAAAGTTTTAGAATTTTTAAAATTCTAAAATAAAAAAACGGAGATGTGGAACATGTTGATTATTCATTATTCAAGATATTTGCACAATTTCTAGGTCACTATTTACATTTAAGCAAGTTTGTGATATTGACCATGCTAACTTTGTACAAAAAAATCATTTAGATTCCCTGTGAGCCTTGTCCCTTTCACCGAAGCACATGTTCAAGCAAGACGGCAATATATTTGATCTAACATGGATCATCAGATTGAGTGCACACTGTAAAAGAAAGAAGGGGACATACCAAATGCTAAGAAATTCTGAAATGCATGTAAATATTTCTAAGATTCTACTTTTCACAAATTTTTGCTTATGAGATCATTTGTAATAAAAAACTTTGTGTTAAATTGAAAAATGAATGCCAAACAGAAGCATTTTCCCTACTGGTCTCAGACTTTTGGACCTCACTGTGCATATTTTTCTTCTCACCATGTCTGCAAAGTAGGTCATGCCAAGTCTGTAGCTCTTAATGCCCTGGTCAGCCAGCATGTTGTGTACCAGGACCAGTTTGCGATTTTCCAGCCATGTATTCTTACGCTGAGACTCCTCCTCCACAGACTTGTAGATCTTGCCTAGGAGGGGAAAAAACCCAAAAGGTAACGGAACTTGACAAATGAAGATAGTGCATTTTCTTCTTAATTGTTTATATATATATATATATATATATATATATATATATATATATATATATATATATATATATATATTGTTGGAGCTATGTGTAGATGTGGGTACTACTAATGCTTGTTCTTATTATCCTTTTTTAAAAGTGTTTGACAGTTTGATTATGCATAAGAATATTTCTCACCAAACTTCAGTTTCCAGGAATGAAACTCCAGGTCTTCCAGAGAGATGCTGGCTGCACTGGCCAGAGCCACAAGAGCAGTGATGACAATCAAAACCCTCATTCTGCAAATAATTAGATGTTTTTTTGTTCTTATTGGAAGGAAGAGAACAGAATAAAAGAATCACTTTCTATTTTCACTCCTCACACTTGCATCCTTTTTGTCTCAATTGTTGTGAAATACAACTGTCTGATTAACCAGAATAGCTGGAGGTTTAAAACTTAAATATAGTTAATCTGTGCAAAGCAAGCCCACAAAATGTGTATCTACAGTAGGTGTATGTGGTACATACCTGATTCTGTTGAACTCTCTATGGATGGTGAGCTGTCATGGGTTTCCTGACTTATATGCCACTGTGTCATGGCTCTGATCAGGTGCTTGTCACACACAAAACACAAGACATACAGACCTAGTTAAACTTACACACGTTTATTGCAGAAATTGCATCGTTATAAAATGAGATGACTCCACAGTCAGGTGGACATGACCATTAGAGATCTTTATTTCCTCATCAGGTATAGATGAACCAGGTGAAGAGCAGGGAAATAAAAGACAAATATGTCGGACAGAGTTAATCCAGAACCATGGTTTAAACCTACCGTATTGGAAAATGCATACAAAAGCAAAATTTACAGATGCAGAGATATATACACATTTCCTTATGTACAGATCCATATAATTTTGGTAGCTTGGTAAGGCTATTTATGAATGTAACTGTGGTTCTGTGAACCCTGGATAATGGTCAGGGGTTCTATTCCTTGAACCTATTCCTTGAGTGCTTACTAGGTTGATGGTGGTAATGAATGACAGGGATCACTATTGGTTAACCTGGTTTCATACTAGATACATTCATAACTAGATTCATTCATAACCATAACCACTAGATACATTCATAACCACTTCACCCCCTTAACCACCAGGGGCAGTGTTTAACATCTGGATACACTTTACCACAAGGTCATTTGAAACCGACTCATGGTACCTTGGAAAGCTGTTCAGAGATGACTGTTGCATTCTCACCATAAGGGGGATCTAGTAGTTCCAGTAAAAAGGTTAACACTTTAGGCACTTGGCAGTGCATCAGGTCCAGTAAGAAGAGCGCAAACAACTTCCAGAATAGTTCCTATGGTTAGGGTTCCCAGCGTATAAAGGCCGTGTACAAAGATTGTTTCTTGGATTGCTACATTGCGACCATCAAATTGTCGTTCTTCTAAGGGCCAAACCCACAAGCTCGGATAGTCTGGCCTGGGATGCCACACCTCTCCATTCATCTGTGACAGTAATGATAAAGTCGAAAGGACATTCCCATCAATAGCGAGAATCACAGTGGGAACCATGACTTTGCTGGCCAATTTAGGGCTACCTACTTGTGGGCTAGTCCTGACCCAGAGGGCCATTGACTCACGCTTGACAGTATGACAACTTGGCCATGGCATAGAGGTCCACCTATGCCTGACCAAACCTTTTCCAGATCTGCTGCACCACCTCTGGTGCATGTGTCGCTCTTCCAAACAGTCAGGTGATTCACCTGCAATAAAGCTAGCCATGCGTGAGCCCAATTGAGGAGTTTCCATGTGAAATCAAGAGCATGTCAAGACCTCATGCCAACCTGGTCTGAGTGGATCAGGATATGACAGTGTCTCAGGACTGGTTAGAAGAACAAGCCAGACTGCCTTCGTTCTTGTGGTCCCACATGCCCCCTGTACCTCTGTTGCACCACACTGCTCCCCAGGTGGTGAGGGAGGCATCCATGATGATCATCTCTCTCCAGTGGGGAACTGCCCCTAAGCATAACCCATTTGTGAGGAAGATTTTGTGTCTTCAATAATTCAGGGCTTGTGCCCCTTTCACTGAGATACTGTAAGGACCTATATATGCTGGTCATGCTTAGGGTCAAGCCATAGGTTTCTGATCTATCTCTGAAAATTCCTTAGTTCTGAGTGTATTTATTGTTTTGCACTCGTCTCACACTGACGTGTATTTGCACCTTATGAAGTGTTGCATATTGTCCCGTGTTGCAAAATGGTCCTGAAGAAACGTCATTTCATAACAATCTATACAAGCTACAGTATATAGAGGAATGACAACAAAAACCGACTTGACTTGACTTGACTTGACTTGACTTGACCTTGCCTGCCATTTCTTATGAAATTTTCGACAGTTTAAATTGTAAGCTGGAAAAGCTTTGATTTTTTTTGTAGCCTTTCTTTACTTTGTAAGCATGTTAAATAGTATAAGAATAGGATAATATAGTATAAGTATATATGTATACAGCATATATTCTATTGTTGAAGTTCATCAAATATAAAGTAACTGTGCTATAACCTTTTTTAGTAGGTTGCTGCTGTGGTTGTGTTTACTTCTTTTTCATTTCAAAAAATTCTACTTCAAAAATAAAAATAAAAAATATGTAATTTGGCCAGAGGTTCCCAAACCTGTAGTTTTTATTTTATCCTTACAGATAAAATAGCTAAGCAGCAGATTTATTTTTACATGTAAGTATACATTAAAGTGATTATCCTCACTCAGTGCTCTCCTAGGCTCTTCTGTTTCCTTTATTTATACTATTTATAATGGCAATACCAGACAGTTTGCTATTATCGATCTGCAGAAGTACATCAAATATGAAAAATTTTAACATCACAGATTACAGGCTCATCACTCTCCATTGAAATCCTATTTAAAATTGAAAGTGACCGAATTTTATGCTAAAAAATTTATGCCAGTGCCACTGTATGTTTTATGAGCATCTATTCCGTTGCAGTGGTTCGCTCATTTTCATTTATTACTAACAAACATCACGACCACACTATTATACATTATAAAATAGTTTTAATTAAATTCACATTTATTTATTTTTTTTTTTACATTTTTATGCCATATTTTCCACCATCCCATAGAAATTACAGATTAGTTTGAGGTATTGACACTTGGTACTGTATTTGTATAGAAATGCGAGGTTGTGATTCCCGGAAAAAATTCCTGTTGATGATCAAGTCATGAAGTCATTCTGCAGACTGCAGCATCCTCTTTAGTTAGTCACGAAGATATTGGTTTTCTCCTGCCTGTAGAATTAATTAGATTTAGATTTACATTCATTATTTGAAAATGTAATTCGGTCAGTGTGGCTTGAGTTATTTTATTTAATGTGAGATTTTTTTCAGATGGAAGATACTACCTAGAAGTCTTTAATAGAATTTCTCATAAAAAGTAAGACGTCTTTAACAAGAAGTTAATGGCAGGTGAAATTAAGTGTCTCTGATACCTGTCTCATAATTATTATCCTTTATTGTTCACAACTTTAAACCAGAGGATAGCTGGCTTTTGTGGCAATGCCACACTGGTTGTCCTTGTTCCTTGACATCTTGATATAGCCGTTATGACCCCAATTAAGACCCCAGCTGTGAAATATAATTTAAAGTTAGTGTCGCATTTATTTACAATTTATGCACAATGCACAATTTACAGTTTACATCCTTTACATGCTTCACATAAGAAATATAATCACTCATGTATAATTATCATTAGTTTGATAATATTCTAGAAATATTATTTTCTAGAAACCTCGAAAATTGAAACTGCTTTTTAACATATTGTTTGTTGTGTTTTGTTTTTCTTTACCTGTTCTTGACCAGCCAGAAATCCTGTCCATAATCTGTGCCATAACCAACAGCTAGGACCCCATGATCAAGGTCAGTGCTGCTACAGTCAGGTTCATCATAGACACCTAAATCCATTATTGTAATTAGTGAATCAATTGAGTAAAGGAAACCCTAATGTCTCAGAAAACTCAAAGAACTGCCTCAATTTCATCAATATACTGTAGTTATACCATGCATTCATACAGCATTGGTTTATCAGTGATTGTGTGAGACTCACCTGATTCATAGAGCTGGAAGGATATGTGGCCTGCATCTATGGCGACAGAAATGGGTCCGATGGTGGCCACAGCTTCCTGCAAAGCATTCTCATCTTCATACCATATGTCCACATAGCCAGTGCAGGTTGCTCCAACAGTGGCTGGATTATATCTGCAAAACCTATCCTGCAGTGAGAAAGAGAGGGGACATTTCACTTTTTTAAATAGACCTAACAAGGGTCAAAAGGATCCAAAATTTCTGTTCCAGTTTTTGTCTAATGGGCGGGGCCAAAAAAAATTTAAGCTGTTCATATTACTTTGTTTCAGTTTTCCTCTCACCTCGGCCTCATAGGGGTAAGAGTACTCTGTGTCCAGTCCTCCATTTTCTTTCACATATTCAAAGGCCGTGTCCATCCAGCCTCCTTCACAGCCCGTGTTACCAACTACCCAAGAGCAGTCTACCAGCTGCTGCTCACTGAGTGACACCAGTTTAGCAGTTTTCCTAAATGTCTGACCCTCCAGTGTCCCTGTCTGAGAGAGGATAGATGGAAGCAGAATAGAGAACAAATGATTGTCTTGTAAAAGACACCATACATTTAGGAGATGACAAATGGGGATGAAGGTAGGGTTGAGGAGCATCATTGAATTATTTACTCTTGGGATTAAAGGCTAAATGGCAGTGGGCAGAGGAAGGGCACGTATATTAGAACCAGAAACTGTCTTGTGCTGAATTAAAATTTCTTGAAACATAATCATCAGTTCAAACTCTGTTGTTCAACCTTACCGCACTGAAGGCCCAGCAAGAGCCACAATCCTTCTGGTCCTTAACCTCAGTCACATAGCCCTTGTCCCTCCAGTCCACAGTATCTGGCAGAACAGCTCCTCCTGCCTGTCGGAGGAATGTAACTGCACTGTCTCTCTTAGTGCTGTTGAAGGATCCCAGGCAGCCCTTAAACACAGACTCTCTGAACTCTTGGTTACTCTGTTAGACAGAGAAATGGTGGGAGGAGATTACTACATTTCACCTGTAAGGACACATACTTGGCTATCCATAGACTATGGTTAGGCATCAGGATAAGCAAGGCTTATACAGAAGATATACCAAAGAGTTAGCCTTTTTTAAATTACCATATCTGCAAAATAGTTCATGCCAAGTCTGAAGCTCTTAATGCCCAGGTCAGCCAACATGTTGTGTACCAGGACCACTTTGCGATTTTCCAGCCATGTATTCATATGCTGAGACTCCTCTTCCACAGACTTATAGATCTTACCTAGGAGAAAAACACACACTATTTAAAAAGGTGCATACATTTGATTGGCAGATGCTGAAATTAAAAACATGCTGCAAAATTTCATTATAATGCATTATGTACTGTAGAAAACTGGTATTCAGGACCACCCACATTTGTGCTTTCTCCCAACATGCCTAAACAAAGCAACCATGAACTCTGTATGTCTGGTGTAGGTGTGTTGGGAGATAAGAGATAATGTCGACTGCCCGAGGAGTCTGAAGGCCAATTTGAAGAATAATCATCAATACTGTATAAAGGTAATATTACCTATATGAACATATTATGTGGAATGTAGATATAGTATTATACTCATCCATCCATTTTCCATACAGCTTATTCTACAGGGTCGCAGAGAACCTGGAGCCTATCCCAGGGAGCATCAGGCACAAGGTGGGGTACATCCTGGATGGGGTGCCAATCCATCACAGGGCACACTCACATACACATTCTCACACCTAGTCATACACTATGGACATGGGTGTGCGAATGTGTATGGACACTTTGGACATGCCAATCAGCCTACCTGTCTTTGGACTGGGGAAGAAACCGGAGTACCTGGAGGATACCCCCGCAGCACAGGGAGAACATGCAAACTCCACACACTATCGAACCCCCAACCCTGGAGATATGAGGCGGACATGCTAACCACTAAGCCACAATGCCCCCATACTGTACTCATTTCTCTGCAAAATGTTTATTCATTAATATATTAATTAACAAGACTTCATAATGTGTAGCACTGCCAACATCTATTTTCTGATTTACTAATTCACAATACAGTCGGTAAATCTACTCTAAAACACTGTGGCAACATTATTAAAAGAAATAATTAATTCAATTTAACCCCCTTTTATTTGAGTAGTATACATTAAATAAAGTGTATCATGTGGAACTTTTTCAAACAAATTGTAAATACACACACAAACACACACACACACACACACACACACACACACACACACACACACACACACACAAAATCAGACTTGTGGCATCGATTAATACCAAAATGATGTGTGTCACAATCCATAAAGACCTTTAATCCCTTTAAACTCCCAGGAACTGATGCAAGTTCCAAATCAAATGTACATTATTTACACTATATACTTTCTTATGTAGTTTTTTCTTATGTGTTTTTTTGAATAATATACTTTAACATTAATAACTGATGAATAAATTGAGAGTTTAAGGAGTTTATAGACCAACTGGAACATGCATTTACCCTGGAAAACCAACAACACTGACAGTACTAACACAAGCCCAACTCCATTAGCTTATTTAGACTGAATACTAAAATGAGGGTCAGTGAAAGTATGTAATTGTTCTTCACAAGCACACAGTAAATGATTTACTGAAAATATTTAATAGCTACTGCTGCAATTCAATAATTCAGATAACTATAACGATTTGTATAATTTCTTGAACTTATCAGAAAATGGCTTGATTTTATTTTGATTTATTATTAAAATACATAAATATGTTAAATGTATTTGAAAGAAGTTGATCTCATTCAATTTAAATTCAGAATCATCCTTCATTTTTTCAAATTAATTTTATGATTTTTTTTAAAGGTGTACTCTGTGTATGCTACCGTTTGTTAATCCAACTAGAAATATTTTATGAAATGCCCTCAGGCCACAGTTTAAGAAGATTTCTTACCAAACTTCAGCTTCCAGGCATGAAACTCCAGGTGTTCCAGGGAGATGCTGGCAGCATTGGTTAGAGCCATGAGAGCGCTAACAACAAGCAAAACCCTCATTCTGCAAAGACTGAGAATATAGTTTGTCTGTGTTTGAGGTATAAAGACAGTGCGAACTAAATACCATTTGCTTTTTCTGTTCTCCTGAATATTACTCCTCCTCACTATTACTCACATCCTTTGCCACTCATTCACAGGTTTCACTTTGTTCCGATAGTCACAAATAGGAAATATAAAAGTGAAACCAACTTCCTGTATTAACAAGATTCATTTTATCTAGATAAAACTAAGGGCTTTAAGCTAGTTGAGGATAATTTACAAATATATGTGTGTGTGTGTGTGTGTGTGTGTGTGTTTGGTACATACCTGTCTTTGTGTGTGTCTTTGTATGTAGAGCTACCACATTGTTGCTGAGTTTATATACTGCTGCATTACATGTCTGGTCACGTGCTTGTCACACACAGCCAAAAAAACCTAATTTTTACTGGAAAGTTATATAACATGTTTGATTTGAGGAAATTCCACAGTCAAGGGAACTTGACTGATGACTGACAACAGATGACTTTACAGAGGAAATACTCAATAACATAACCTCAAGAATTATTTATTTTTTGTCAAATAAAAATAAATAAAAGTCCCACCGGGGCCATGTGTGAGCGGAGTTTGCATGTTCTCCCCGTGCTGCGGGGGTTTCTTGCAGGTACTCCGGTTTCCTCCCCCGGTCCAAAGACATGCATTGTAGGCTGATTGGCATGTCTAAAGTGTCCGTAGTGTATGAATGGGTGTGTGAGTGTGTATGTGATTGTGCCCTGCGATGGACTGGCACCCTGTCCAGGGTATACCCTCCCCCCTTGTGCCCGATGCTTCCTGGGATAGGCTCCAGGTTCCCCGTGACCCTGAAAGGGAGTTAGCGGTAGAAGATGGATGGATGGATGGATGGATGGAAAAATAAATAAATAAATTTGTGGTATATTAGAAAATATTAACTACTGCAATTTAAAAAAAGATTGACGTTTACAGTAAAATAAAAAATATGTTGACTTTTAGGTCAATATTTATAAGTAGGTTAATATACAGTATCTCACAAAAGTGAGTACACCCCTCACATTTTTGTAAATATTTGATTATATCTTTTCATGTGACAACACTGAAGAAATGACACTTTGCTACAATGTAAAGTAGTGAGTGTACAGCTTGTGTAACAGTGTAAATTTGCTGTCCCCTCAAAATAACTCAACACACAGACATTAATGTCTAAACTGCTGGCAACAAAAGTGAGTGCACCCCTAAGTGAAAATGTCCCAATTGGGCCCAAAGTGTCAATATTTTTTGTGGTGACCATTATTTTCCAACACTGCCTTAACCCTCTTGGGCATGGAGTTCATCAGAGCTTCATAGGTTGCCACTGGAGTCCTCTTCCACTCCTCCATGATGACATCACGGAGCTGGTGGATGTTAGAGACCTTGTGCTCCTCCACCTTCCGTTTGAGGATGCCCCACAGATGCTCAATAGGGTTTAGGTCTGGAGACATGCTTGGCCAGTCCATCACCTTCACCCTCAGCTTCTTTAGCAAGGCAGTGGTTGTCTTGGAGGTGTGTTTGGGGTCGTTATCATGCTTGAATACTGCATACTGATCATGCTCTGCTTCAGTATGTCACAGTACATGTTGGCATTCATGGTTCCCTCAATGAACTGTAGCTCCCCAGTGCCGGCAGCACTCATGCAGCCCCAGACCGTGACACTCCCACCACCATGCTTGACTGTAGGCAAGACACACTTGTCTTTGTACTCCTCACCTGGTTGCTGCCACACACGCTTGACACCATCTGAACCAAATAAGTTTATCTTGGTCTCATCAGACCACAGGACATGGTTCCAGTAATCCATGTCCTTAGTCTGCTTGTCTTCAGCAAACTGTGGGCTTTCTTGTGCATCATCTTTAGAAGAAGCTTCCTTCTGGGACGACAGCCATGCAGACCAATTTGATGCAGTGTGTGGCATATGGTCTGAACACTGACAGGCTGACCCCCCACCCCTTCAACCTCTGCAGCAATGCTGGCAGCACTCATACTTCTATTTCCCAAAGACAACCTCTGGATATGACGCTGAGCATGTGCACTCAACTTCTTTGGTCGACCATGGAGAGGCGTGCTCTGAGTGGAACCTGTCCTGTTAAACCGCTGTATGGTCTTGGCCACGGTGCTGCAGCTCAGTGTCAGGGTCTTGGCAATCTTCTTATAGCCTAGGCCAGCTTTATGTAGAGCAACAATTCTTGGGCAAAAAAATGGGCAAGTGTAGGGATCTGAGTGACTTTGAATGGACCAAATTGTGATGGTTAGATGACTGGGTCAGAGCCACAATAGCAGGTCTTGTGGGTTGTTCCCGGTATGCATTGGTCAGTACCTACCAAAAGTGGACCACAGAGGGATAACCGGTGAACTGGTGGTGAACATACTCTGGGTAATGTTATGCTGGGAAACCTTGGGTCCTGGCATTCATGTGGATGTTACTTTGACACGTACCTCTGACCTGAAAATTGTTGTCCAAGTACACCCCTTCATGTCAACGGTATTCCCTAATGGCAGTGGCCTCATTCAGCAGGATAATGCTCCCTGCCACACTGCAAAAATTGTTCAGGAATGGTTTGAGGAACATGACAAAAAGATCAAGGTGTTCAAATGGCCTACAAATTCCTGAGATCTCAATCTGATTGAGCATCTGTGGGATGTGCTGGACAAACAAGTCTGATCCAAGGAGGCCCCACCTCGCAACTTACAGGACTTAAAGGATCTGCTGCTAACATCTTGGTGCCAGATACCACAGCACACCTTCAGAGGTCCTAGAGGAGTCCATGCCTCAGATGACACTTCAATGGATTTGATCTAAAATGTATCATAAAGTAGATGTATTAAATTAGAAAATAATGTACATTTGATCAGTTTTCACTAGTGCTCAGACTTTTGGGCCACACTGTATATAAATTACATTTTCCAGTTCCTATAATATATTCTACTCATCCATGGCACCACTAATGTATAATCATCCTTTCTACTTGTCCAATCTTATGTTTCGGTAAAAGAGCTCATTCAAAGTTGAGTTGTCATGTCAGAATTTCATGTATCCAGACTGTGCAGCTTCCTTATGAACATGTGACTTGTGGTATATTCAAAATACACTATATGTGGACATTTGACATATGACATCCATATGTGTTTCTTCCCCAAACTGTTGCCACAAAACTGCTAGCACGCAATTGTATAGAATGTCTTTGTATGCTGTAGCATTACAATTTCCCTCCACTGGAACTAAGAGGCCCAGACCTGTTCCAGCACGACAATGCTCCTGTGCACAAAGTGAGCTCCATAAAGACATGGTTTGCCAAAGTTGGAGTGAAAAATCTGCACAGAGACCTCACCTCAACCCCACTGACCACCTTTGGGATTAATGAAACATCGACTGCACCCCAGGCCTCCTCACTCGACATTAGTACCTGATCTCACTAATGCTCTTGTAGCTGAATGAACACAAATCCCCACAGACATGCTCCAAAATCTAGTGGAAAGCCTTCCCAGAAGATTGGAGGTTATTATAACAGTAAAAGGGGAATAAATCTGGAATGAGATGTTCAAAAAGTACATATGAATTTGATGGTCAGGTGTCCAAAAACTTCCTTTGAAACATGGTCACTTGAAATGTATAGGCAATATATGTAGTGTATTTCATAGTTGTGAATGTGTTGAGGTAACAGGGTTGAGTGAATGTTTGGTGCAATGGGCCTCATTTATCAAGCTGGATATAAAGCTGGAAGTCGTTCTTGTGCAATCACTTACACAAGAAATGTGTTTTTCATGAAACTCCAATTAGCTCAGAAAATGTTTGTTTCCTATACTTTGTGTAAATGTATGGACAAGGACCCTCACTAATGTAAACATCATGATTAATCGACTTCGAATTACTTCTTGGTGCCAGATACCCCAGCCTACTTCAGAGGTCCTAGTGGAGTCCATGCCTCAGATGACACTTCAATGGATTTGATCTAAAATGTATCATAAGTTTTTGTACAAACCTATGGAGTCCATGCCAGCTCGAGAGCACACTGTCATTTAAGCAAAATGGAGATATACCAAATACTAAGAAACTCAGAAATTCAGGTAAACATTTCACAGATTGTACTTTTCAATCAAGTTGTTGTCAATAATATAATTTGTAATGAGAGTAGTTGTATTAAATTCGAAAATAATGCACATTTGCTAAATTTTCACTAGTGCTCAGACTTTTGGACCGCTCTGTATATAAATTACATTTTCCAGTTCCTATAATACAGTGGTTCTCAACCAGGGGGGCGTGGAGAGATCGGAATGGGGCACAAATTTTTTTTTAGAATTCACCGATTCCCGATGCTCCCTCTGTATTTACTTTTTGCTGGGGAGAGGTGGAGCTTAGCTGCCTTTTATCTAGCTGTTAGTGCAGACCAGTGTTGCAAACTTAGCAATTTTTCAGACCACGTTAGTGCCTTTTTTTTTTTCTTTTCTTTTTTTTTTTTTTTAAAAAAAGCGCCTAGCGACTTTTTGGACAAACCCTAGCGACTTTCCAAATATCTCCAGTACTGTGCTGCAAGTGCGAGGTCTTGCTTTCCCACTGCACTCACACCTCTCTCTGCATATGCTCTGTTCAGTGAGGGGCTGAGAGCCAGAGATGATCTTCTTTTCGTGTCGAGGTTCCACTTCATAGTGGAACCATCGTGGTGGAAGGATTAGCCAATCAGCAGTATGATACTGAACGTTGCCCAGGGTGCGCCAGGGGAGGCTCATTCCATGCACACACATTCAAACACCCATTCATACACTACGGACACTTTGGACATAGAGCCAGAGATTTAACAATGTCATGGATAACCAGACGCGACCTTCCTCCCAATTTACATCATTCACATGCGAATGTTTGTAGAACACAAGACGAACGTAATGCAAAATGTTTTACATGTAAAACAGTACATGTTATTACAGCCTAGTTCTATTGTTCAAAGTAGTTATAGTGTTCAGAAACATTTTTGATCATTCATGTTCCGTACCTGTCCGCAAGGGCGTAACCATGGTATGGACATGGGGGGGTGTCACAGTTACCGTTTGAATCCACGTCATTTCTGAGTGATAGAAGCTCCAACAGCATGGGGAAAATGTGGGTGCTGTGGACCTCCTGTGTTTGCAGATGTATTATCTGCTCCATAACCTACCATGAAACCCACCATAGCAAGTAGAAGCAAGCTAGGATGTGTGCAGTTAAACCACACACGCTAACATTTAAACATGCAATCACGACTTTTAAACAAACTCAGAAAGGATGGCTACCTATGAAACTAAATTCAACACTATATATGCTGTAAATACAATTTCCCCACGGATGCTTCCAAGCAATGCTGTGCTGCCTGCATTGTAACCAGGTACCATTAATTTCCCAGAAGAGCAATGAATGACTTAGATGATCATTTTAATTTGATAAACTGAATATTCTGTTTGTGTAACTGGTGTCATTTATTATGTCAATGTCATCACGCTGTTTAGCTTGCTATGTAATAAGTGTACAACAATATATAGTGGTAACCTGAAACGTTAGCTATGTAAAAGGTACTGGAGTTTTATTTTCTTAGTTCTAAAGACAAACTGCCAAAACTAGTTCTGAATGGATAACTACAATATGGCCGCAACTCAGACGTTAGTTCCATATCTCTCGTTGCCAAGCTAGCACATCTCAGCATTATGCTGAGCCTTATATTTGTAAAATCACTTAGTTCTCCTTAGGCCAAATGTAGTGTAAAGGAACGAAATGCTGTGCAACTTTCCTCACTTTCACTCGCATTTATCACAGTCTGTCACAACGTGAGGGTTCACAACGAACTCGGCGGGAGGATATGCAAGTGAATGTAACGTTAATGGTCAAAAACTGGAACTGACGTTAGCCTAGCCTACTTCGTGGGTGTGCAAATATCAAAAGTTAATTGACGTTCTTAAGAACAAACCAAGCCATGGTATGATGCCTTCTATACTAAGCTAAGGTTACCTACTATTTAGGTATCTAGTTACTTACTGTCTGAAAAAAAAGCTCGAATGTTCTGCTGCACTTTTCTACACTTGGCTGCTGTCTCCATTTCTTACAGACTGAGCTGCTAAAATAGATCAACGAACTTGCGTTGAGTATGGGCGCAACCAAGTGTACAATTGGAGGGGGGGCACACACCTATTTTCCTTAACAAACATAAATAAATTAAAAAGGAATAGACATAAATAAATAGAATAGATGAAGAAAAGACAGATCCGTTAGCAGGGTTCATTAAAGGGGGACATATAGAAAATATTTTGTACTGTATATTGGGGGGGGAAATTGGTATTTCCTCAACATTGGGGGGGACACGACCCCCCCAAAGAATGCGTGGTCACGCCCATGCCTGTCCGTTATATAGTTTTATAAAAGTCATAAACGTTATTTTTAAAAATCATAAGTTATGAAGAATAATATAAAAAAATACAAAAGCAAAAAAATCTATCTATCTATCTATCTATCTATCAAAAACAGATTTTATATTTATTAGGATATATATATATATATATGTGTGTGTGTGTGTGTGTGTATATATATATATATATATATATATATATATATATATATATATATATATATATATACAGTATCTCACAAGTGAGTACACCCCTCACATTTTTATAAATATTTGATTATATCTTTTCATGTGACAACACTGAAGAAATGACACTTTGCTACAATGTAAAGTAGTGAGTGTACAGCTTGTGTAACAGTGTAAATTTGCTGTTCCCTCAAAATAACTCAACACAGAGCCATTAATGTCTAAACTGCTGGCAACAAAAGTGAGTACACCCCTAAGTGAAAATGTCCAAATTGGGCCCAGTTAGCAAGTGTCCCTCCCTGGTGTCATGTGACTTGTTAGTGTTACAAGTTAGATAAACGGGAGGTGTGGCAGAGCATACAAGACATCACAAACTACAGAGGCCACGATGCGACAACAGGAGACCTGAGTGCGATGCTGGCAGAAGAGCTAAATTGCTTCTTTGCTCGCTTTGAAACATCACAACAACAGCACTCATCTGCTCCAGCCTTGCCTCCACCCTCATCCGGCTCTTGCATCAGTCCAGGCCTGCCTCCATCCCCTCCTGGTTTCTGCTCCACTCTATTTACTGTGAGGGAACACGATGTTAGACGGATGTTTCTGGCAGTGAACCCCAGGAAGGACGTTGATCATTTTGGACACCAATTCACTATATAAGTCCTATATAGTATGGTCCTATGTAGTATAGTATGATTGTAAAATGGTAAATGTCGCACTTATATAGCGCTTTTATCCAAAGCGCTTTACACTGTGTCTCATTTACCCATTCACACACACACCAATGGTAGCAGAGTTGCCATGCAAGGTGCTAACTTGACATTGGGAGAAACTTGAGGTTCACTGTCTTGCCCAAGGACACTTCGGCATGTGGAGTCATGTGGGCCGAGAATCGAACCGCCAACCTTACAATTAGTGGACAACCTGCTCTACCCCCTGAACCACAGCCGCCCAATTGTGAATGTCGAACAGGTTTATGCTCATCTGGTAACTGAAATCAAGCTTATGCCATGAAAGGTGAAACACATCAATTATGTTTCATTATGTCTTGTTGTAAAATCAGCCATCTAGATACTACATTCACAAAATGTCCAATCCCATGTTTAGGTAAATGAGCTCATTCAAAGTTGAGTTGTCATGTCAGAATTTCATGTATCCAGACTGTGCAACTTCCTTATGAACATGTGACTTGTGGTATATTCAAAATACAAAATACACTATATGTGGACATTTGACATATGACATCCATATGTGTTTCTTCCCCAAACTGTTGCCACAAAACTGCTAGCACGCAATTGTATAGAATGTCTTTGTATGCTGTAGCATTACAATTTCCCTCCACTGGAACTAAGAGGCCCAGACCTGTTCCAGCACGACAATGCTCCTGTGCACAAAGTGAGCTCCATAAAGACATGGTTTGCCAAAGTTGGAGTGAAAAATCTGCACAGGGACCTCACCTCAACCCCACTGACCACCTTTGGGATTAATGAAACACCGACTGCACCCCAGGCCTCCTCACTCGACATTAGTACCTGATCTCACCTGAGCTCTATCACCTGAGATCTAGTACCTGAGCTCTTGTAGCTGAATGAACACAAATCCCCACAGACATGCTCCAAAATCTAGTGGAAAGCCTTCCCAGAAGAGTGGAGGTTATTATAACAGTAAAAGGGGAATAAATCTGGAATGAGATGTTCAAAAAGTACATATGAATTTGATGGTCAGGTGTACAAAAACTTCCTTTGAAACATGGTCACTTGAAATGTATAGGAAATATATGTAGTGTATTTCATAGTTGTGAATGTGTTGAGGTAACAGGGTTGAGTGAATGTTTGGTGCAATGGGCCTCATTTATCAAGCTGGATATAAAGCTGGAAGTCGTTCTTGTGCAATCACTTACACAAGAAATGTGTTTTTCATGAAACTCCAATTAGCTCAGAAAATGTTTGTTTCCTATACTTTGTGTAAATGTATGGACAAGGACCCTCACTAATGTAAACATCATGATTAATCGACTTCGAATTACTTCTTGGTGCCAGATACCCCAGCCTACTTCAGAGGTCCTAGTGGAGTCCATGCCTCAGATGACACTTCAATGGATTTGATCTAAAATGTATCACAAGTTTTTGTACAAACCTATGGAGTCCATGCCAGCTCGAGAGCACACTGTCATTTAAGCAAAATGGAGATGTACCAAATACTAAGAAACTCAGAAATTCAGGTAAACATATCAGAGATTCTAATTTCTTAAACATATCAGAGATTCTGATTTCTATCTAAATATGAGATTTTTTTGAGAAAAAAAAAGCACCTAGCAACTTTTTGGACAAACCTTAGTGACTTTCCAAATGTCGCCAGTACTGTCCTGCAAGTGCGAGGTCTTGCTTTCCCGCTGCACTCACACCTCTCTCTGCATATGCTCTGTTCAGTGAGGGGCTGAGAGCCGGAGATTTAACAATATCATGGATAATAAGACACGCCCTTTGTCCCAATTTACATCATTCACATGCAAATGTTTTTTAGAACGCAAGACGAATGGAATGCAAAATGTCCATCCATCGATCCATCCATCCATCTTCTATACCGCTTTATCCTTTTCAGGGTCACGGGGAAACCTGAAGCCCATCCCAATTAGTGGACAACCTGCTCTACCCCCTGAACCACAGCCGCCCAATTGTGAATGTCGAACAGGTTTATGCTCATCTGGTAACTGAAATCAAGCTTATGCCATGAAAGGTGAAACACATCAATTATGTTTCATTATGTCTTGTTGTAAAATCAGCCATCTAGATACTACATTCACAAAATGTCCAATCTCATGTTTAGGTAGATGAGTTCATTCTCAGTGGAGTTGTCATGTCAGTATTTCATGTATCCATATTGTGCAACTTCCGTTTGAACATGTGACTTGTGGAATATATAAAATACACTATATGTGGACATCTGACATATGACATCCATATGTTTCTTCCCCAAACTGTTGCCACAAAACTGCTAGCACGCAATTGTATAGAATGTCTTTATATGCTGTAGCATTACAATTTCCCTTCACTGGAACTAAAAGGCCCAAACCTGTTCAGGTGTCCAAATGTGGTTTTCATGAAACTCCAATTAGCTCAGAAAATGTGTGTTTCCTATACGTTGTGTAAATGTGTGGACAAGGACCCTCACTAATGTAAACATTATGATTAATCAACTTCGAATTATATGAAATTGTATAATTGCACGAATAAGCACACAGGACATACATAGGAAGTTAATTTTAACAGATTTTTTAAAGTAATGCAACAACACATTTAAAGATTTGCAATGGAAAACCCATTTCCTTTTATTTAAGCACACAGCAGGTAAATTAAAAAAAATCAAAACTAGAACTTTTTTTTGGCATGTACAACTTTCAGAAACCAAATACAGCTGTTCATTACAGGTACTTGTGCTATATTAGTTTAAACGTAAGAAGATGAAGTATTTTGAAACATGGTCACTTGAAACGTATAGGCACTATACTCAGAGGTGGGTAGTAACACAATACATTTATTTCTTTACATTTACTTGAGTAACTTTTTTTTTTTTTTTTAAAAATTACTTTTAAGTGTAGGTTTAACTGGCCATACATATACTCCTACTCAAGATCAAATTTTTAAACACAGAAATATACTTTTACTTCGCTACATTTGGTGGCGTTACTGTTAAATGTTAATGAATATATGTAGTTTTAATAATTAGTTTTGTATCATGTATAATAAGGTCACGAGTCTCGCAATGCGCTGCCCTGGTCTGAATTCATATGCAACAACCCATTACTTTTTTAGCGGCTCAGACCTGGAAGATAGTGATTGAAGAGCGGGAAGAAATGAGAGTGTCGACGAAGGCAGGACACACACACACACACACACACACACTAACACACAAACACACGCTCTCTCTCTCTCTCTACACACACTTTCTTTTCTGTTCTGTTCCATATGCTGTTCTTTTGTTCTCTACTGTCTTGTTTAAACGCAGATCCTGAAAAGTTTGTGTTGTTAACGTGTTGTGCAAATAAATACAGTCAGCTGTTTTGTTTTTTGGGTGTGTGTGAGATTTTGTGTTGAAAATGACCGATGCACGCCTAGCATTGAGTTGTCTAATCAGTGGGAGAGAGTGATAAAGGAGCAGCTGGAAGTGGGTGGGGGGTGTTAGAGAGATGTAGAGAAAGAAATTTACTTTTTTTTTTTTTTTTTAACTGTAACAGGAACATTATAAAGTACTGTTTATGACAAGCCCAAGAACATTGATTTGTGGTCTTAAGACTGGTCTCACAGTACCATAACATTAGCAAGCTGTAAAAAATAGATAATGATCAAAATGCTTATAAAAGCTGAGTGAAATTATCTGATATGTTTAAAATTTTCTACAACAATAAAACTGCTTTCCTAAAGCAGTCTATACAGCTCAAAGATCCATTAATGGTCAAGAAAACAACCAAGACAACCAATTTGACACATTTAATATTTTCCCCATTCACGTCCATTTTTGTATTTACACAATGCATTCCACTTACTCAGTTAAACATACCCCACAATATGCATCCCAGTACAAAGATGGAAGAGCAAGCATCACACTGAACACATTGAGTTTTATTGATAACCAGAGGATAGCTGGCTGCTGTAGCAATACCACATTGGTTATTCTTGTTCCTGGACATCTTGATATAGCCTTTGTCACCCCAGTTAATACCCCAGCTGTAAAAAAAAAAAAAAAAAAAAAACATTTAAAGTTTGCAGATTTCATCTCTTACATGCTTAGTTACAGTTACACATTGCATTCCACCATGAGCGACTGGTGGAGAGGAGAGGAGAGTGATGTAGCCAATTCAGGGATAGAGATTATTAGGGGGCCATGATAGATAAGGGCTAATGGGGGAATTTTAATGACCACAGAGAGTCAGGACCTCGGTTTAACGTTTCATCTGAAAGACGGTGCTGTTTTTACAGTATAGTGTCCCCGTCACTATACTGGGGCATTATTTCCCAAACAGACCACAGAGTGAGTGCCCCCTGCTGGCCTCACTAATACCACTTCTAGCAGCAACCTTAGTTTTCCCCAGGAGGTCTACCAACCAGGTACTGGCCAAGTTCAAGCCTGCTTAGCTTCAGTGGGAAACCAGTCAAGAACTGCAGGGGGATATGGCTCGGGTATTATCACATATGGCATATTTACTGAATAAATATAATTACTTATCTCTACTTGTCAGTGGCATGATAATATCCTAGAATATCGCTTTGCTTGTATTTCCTCATTCTTAAGTCGCTTTGGAAAAAAGCATCTGCTAAATGAATAAATGTAATTTAAGTGTAATGTAGAAAGGTCATTTTACTATAAATCTAACAAACTGAAGCAGTTCTATATGTGAATTATTGTGTTTTGGTTTTTTTTACCTGTTCTTAATCAGCCAGTAATCCTTTCCATCATCTGTGCCGTAACCAACAGCCAAGACACCATGATTCATGTCAGTGCAGCTACAGTCAGGTTCATCATAGAGACCTAAATCCATTGCAGCAATTCGTTTTACACAATACAACACATTTTTTTTTTTTTTTGTAATCTAATGAGTAAAAAAAAAAAAACAACCAACAACAACAAGTTCTGTATGTACCTATACCATGCATTCATACTATGCTGGTTAATCAGTGGTTGTGTGAGACTCACCTGATTCATACAGCTGGAAGGATGTGTGGTTTGCGTCTATGGCAACAGAAATGGGTCCGATGGTGGCCACAGCTTCCTGCAAAGCATTCTCATCTTCACTGTTTATCTGCACATGGCCAGTGCATGTCACTCCAACAGTGCCTAGATTATCTCTGCAAGATCCATCCTGCAGTGAGAAAGAGAGAGGAGAATTCACTTTTCTGTTCGAGTTTTTATCAAACGAGCAGGCCCATGACAAATTAACATGGCTGAAATTCATAGTTCTTCAGGGTGGTTACAGCAACCACATCCCACCACCCTATCTTTGATTGTTTTCCTATAACAGCATTCCCCCATGTTCTATTCCTTAGACAATATAAACTTTAACAAATATGCCAGCTGGTATCTACTGAAGTTGAATTTTATAATTGTTTTTGTAGGATTACACTAGGTGTCACAAATGACTTTTGTAGGTGTCATGTAGCCCTCTGAATGCTGCCTTTAAATAAAGTGTGAGTGATGTTTGTTTGTTTTTGTTTTTTGCCCTCTACATGCATAGCAGTAAGCAAATTCAGAACAATTTCATGAGCACTTCAAAGCAAAGTTTGGAGCTGTTCATATTGCTTTGTTTCAGTTTTCCATTCACCTTGGCTTCATAGGGGTAAGACTCCTCTGTGTGCAGTCCTCCATTTTCTTTCACATATTCAAAAGCCCAGTTCATCAAGCCACCCTTGCAGCCATTGTTCCCAAATTTTTTAGAGCAGTCTACCAGCTGTTGCTTGCTGAGTGACACCAGTTTCCCAGTCTTCTTGAATGTCTGACCCTCCAGCGCTCCTGTCTGAAAGAGGATAGATGGAAGCAGTATAGAGAACAAATGAGTGACTTGTTAAAGGCAGCATAAATTTAGAGAATGTTTAAAGGTGGAGGGAGATTGGTGAGGTCAAGGATCATAATCATATTATTTACTCTTGGGATTAAACAGCTAAATAGCAGGCTACAGATTTAAAATTGCTTGCAGCCTAATCAAAAATTTTAATTCTCCTGTTTCTCCTTACCGCACTGAAGGCCCAGCATGAGTTACATTGCTTCTGTTCTTCAACCTCAGTCACATAGCCCATTTGAGTCCAGTTCACAGTATTCGGCAGAGCAGGTCCTCCCACCTGTCGGAGGAATGTAGCTGCACTGTGGTTCAAGGTCCTGTTGAAGGATAGGCAGCCCTTAAACACAGACTGTCTGTACTCCTGGTTACTCTGTTAGACAGAAAGATGGCGGAAGGAGATTACTGCAGCAGAAATACTTCCACGGTCTTTTTGTCACTTGTAAGGACTGATTGTACAGTATAAAGAAAGAACTATACTATACAATTCATGCATAAAAATGAAAAGACACTGTAAGGCTGTGAGTGTGTGTGTGTGTGTGTGTGTGTGTGTGTATAACATTTTCTTCTTTTTTTTGCTAAAGTTAATTTTAATTTTTGTATTACCATGTCTGCAAAGTAGTTCATGCCGAGTCTGTAGCTTTTAATGCCCTTATCAGCCAGAATGTTGTGATTCATGACCAGCTTGTGATTTTCCTGCCAAGTTTTCTTACGCTGAGATTCTTCTTCCACAGACTTATAGATCTTCCCTAAGAAAAAAACACTAGAATTAGAAAGGTGTATGAATTTTATTGGCAGATGCTGAAATTGAAAACACCCTAGTTATAGAGCAAATTATAGTGTAAAAAGAAAAAAAAAATGTGTCTTGTTCTTCTATTACGAAATAAGCATTATATAGATTAGTATTGTTATATAACCAATACGTAGGACCACTCACATTTTCACTCCATCCCAGCATGCCTAAACAATGCAAACCTGGAACCCTGTATGTTTGGTTTAGGTGCATTGGAAATTATAAGGGATGAAAAAATGTTGACTGCCTAGGGTGTCCTGAAGACCAGTTTGGAGAACAATGATTTATACTGTATAAAAGTAATATTACCTTCAGTGCCTTCCACTAATATTGGCACCCTTGGTAAATATGACCAAAGAAGGCTGTGAAAAATTGTCATTATTGTTTAATCTTTTGATATTTTGTTCAAAAGATTCACAAATATACAACACAGGTTTATAAACAAAATATCTTTGTTAAATATATGTGTGCCACAATTATTGGCACTCCTATGAATTCATATAAGAAAAATATATTTATATATTTAAATAATATGTAAGTATATTCCCATTGATAGTTAAAATTTTTTAGTACATCTGGGTGACTAGGAACAGGAAATTGTTCAACCATGACTTCCTGTTTCACAGGGGTATAAATATGAGGTAACATATGGGCCAAATTCCCTTAGTCATTCATAAAAATGGGTAAGACCAAGGAATATAGCTGTGATGTGTGACAAAAGGTTGTTGAGCTTCACAAAATGGGAAGTGGCTATAAGAAAATAGCACAAGCATTGAAAATGCCCATTTCCATCATCAGGGCAATAATTAAGAAGTTCCAGATAAATGGAAATGTTATGAATCAACCTGGACATGGATGTGGGTCTATATTGTGTCAACACACTGTGAAGAGGATGGTTTGAGCAGCCAAAAAATCTCCAAGGATCACAGCTGGAGAACTGCAGAAGTTAGTCACGTCTTGGGGTCAGAAGGTCTCCAAAACTACAATCTGAAGTCACCTACATCACCACAAGTTGTTTGGAAGGGTTTCAAGAAAAAAAGTCTCTACTCTCATCCAGAAACAAACTCAAGCATCTTCAGTTTGCCAGACACTACTGGAACTTCAAATGGGATCGGGTTCTATGGTCAGATGAAACCAAAATAGAGCTTTTTGGTAATAAACACCAGAGGTGGTTTTTACACACACAGAGAGGTAGCCATATGGAAAAGTACCTCATGCTCAAGGTTAAATATGGTGGTGGCTCTTTAATATTTTGGGACTGTTTTTCTGCCAGAGGACCTGGACATTTTGTTAGGATACATGGCATCATGGACTCTATCAAATATCAACAGATATTAAATGAAAACCTGACTGCCTGTGCCAGAAAGCTTCAAATGGGCCGTGGTTGGATCTTCCAGCAGGACAATGATCCAAAACATACATCAAAATTAACATAAAATGGTTTACTGATGACAAAATCAAGGTCCTGCCATGGCCATCCCAGTCTGCTGACTTGAAACCCATAGAAAACCTGTGAAGTGAACTGAAGACGTGAGTCCATCAGCGTGGACCTCGAAATTTGAAGGATCTGGAGAGATTCTACATGGAGGAATGGTCTCAGATCCCTTGCCATGTATTCTCCAACCTCATCAGGCTGTTATCTTGGCACAGGGAGGTAGCACTAAAAGGTTGCCAATAATTGTTGCGCACCTATATTTAACAAAGATATTTTATGATAAACCTGTGCTTTGTTTGCAATTCTTTGATTTCCATGAGAGCAGAGTATTTTTGTGAATTATTTGAACAAAAGATCAAAAAGTTAAACAGTAAAGACAATTTTTCACAGCCTTCTTTGCTCATATTGCCAATATTAGTGGAGGGCACTGTATATCAACACATAACCAATACAGTATTTGGAACAAGATCTCATAATGTAGTGTATTGCCACCTATAGCACAATGCTACTTTTATGCTACAACCAGTGAAGCTACTCCAAATCCCTATGGCAACATTATTAAAAAAAATTATTGTGGCTTGTGGAATCAACTAATACTGATGTGACAAGTCATAGTGCATAGAAAGTGTGGCCTAACACCAGCCCAAACATAGTGAATGTTTTATAGCAAAGGTTTTATAGCTACTGTTGCATTCCTATAACCATTTTTAAATGTGTACTCTGCGTTTATTACTATGTATTTATCCAACTAGAAATATGCTATAAAATGTTCTTTAGCCTCGGAACAATTTAAGAAGTGTCTTTAAAAAGATTTCTCACCGAACTTCTGTTTCCACTCCTGAAACTCTATATCTAGAGGCAAACTGTCTACATTGGCCAGAGCCATGAGAGCGGTGACAACTAGCAAAACCTTCATTCTGCAAAGACTACAAGGATACTTGGTTGTTGTTTGTGATGAAAAGTCACACCTAGGTGTTCCCCCTCCTTACTTATACTCACATCCTGTTGCACTTGTTCACTGTGTTTACTTTGTTCAGATAGTCACAGGAAATAGGAAATAAAAAAATGAAACTAATTGTCTGTTTTAACTAGAGTTGGAATCTATGTGAAATTCAAATGTATATGGTCTGTAGTATATGAGAAAATATGATTTATAGCAAGAAAATATTATTAAACAATGTTTACAGGTAGATATAAGTTATACTGTATTTTAAATCAATAGTTGGCTGTGTAACTAAAACTGTAGTTGCAAATACATTGATCTGGCTCCATTTATCAATTTTCAGAGCACAAGTATAATTAGTATATTGAGCAGAATTCTTAATCATGGCAGTGTATACAAATATAACTTGCAAATTACTTAAAATTAGCAAAAATGACATTTTACAGTTCCTACAATATAATCTGCACATCCATAGCACCACTTATGTACAATCATCCCTCCTACTTGAAGTACATGGATCATTTTGTAAACCAAAGACATCATAGTCCTTTAACTATAGTATGACTGAAAATAAGAAACAGGTTTATGTTCATCTCATAACGGAAACCAAGTTTATGCCGGAAATGGTTGGAAAGCACATAATCGTGTCTTGTTTAGAAATCAGCATCCGGATGCTTGACACCGCTCACAAAATGTCCAATTGCATGTTTCGGTAGATGAATTGATTCACCCTTGAGTTGTCCTACCAACGTTTCATGTAGGTCCTCATGTAACAAGTATTAAAACATAATCAATTGCAAGCCCTATCAGTTGGTCTTGACAAGAAACATTCAGGCAAAAATCAAAGAAAAGCACTTACGACTCGGAAAATTTCCTACCAGTAATGTAAATTAATTATTGTATCCAGATCAAGGTTGCATACTGCACTGGTAGTAATAATCAGTGCTGGGTAATGATTGTCAATTTGCAGGTGAGATTTGCCATACTTATGGAGCTGGAAGGATATGGGCCTGTGTGTATGGCAACAGAAGTGGGTGAGATAGTAGCCACAGCTTCTTGTAGAGCATTATCATCTCCACTGTTTACGTTCATATTTCCAGTGCAGAGAGGCACAACCAGGAGAGGTTGGAGGACTCGGCTAGAACATTGTCTTAGGAACCATTAAAGGATTTGACAGTATTCAGAAGTCTGTCAAACAGTCAGGATGACTACTGAAACCCATACTTCATATACATCATAGTTATACATTTGAATGGTTTGTTTTTACTTTAAATACTGTACATTGTAACAAATTTACTATAAGTTACCTGCTTAACCCCTAACATTTCCTTCAACATCGAAAGCATAAGAGTAAACCATTTTAAAGCAACATCTGTGCACTTGCAGAAAAGAACAACTGCTGAAATGCCCAACAAAATGTACCAGTTTGCATCATTACTTCATTCATCTTTAGTAAATACTTTATCTTGGTCTGGGTCAACATGGGTCCAGAGATGTAAACTGGCTACCCTAGAGATCTGAGACAGCAGTGCTATCCACTGCTCCACCATGCTGCCTAAATCACTACAGTGTTTCAATATTTCACTCACTAGGTGTCCTCTGTGTCTAATGCTCTATTGTATTTTACATGATTAAATGCCTGGTCCATTCACCATCATGGCAGCCCTTATTTTCCAGAGCAGTCCACCAGCTGCTGCTCACTGAGTGATACCAGTTTCCCAGTTTTCTTTAATGTCTGACCCTCCACTGCTAATGTCTGAGAGAACATGGAAACATAATAGAGAGAAATGTCTTGTTAAAGACAACATTCATTTGGAGGAAGTCAAGAGGAAATGCAGGTGAGAACTTCTAGTACACAGAAGCATTTTGAGATTATTTACCTTGTCACGAACATTATCAACACTGCTTACAGACTAATCAACAATTAAACCTACAATTCAAACTCTAAGATTTTTACCACACTGAAGGCCCAGCAAGAGGCACACTGCTGCTGGCCCTTAACAAGGGTCACATAGGCCTTGTCCCTCCAGTTCACAGTTGTTGGCAGTACAACACAATCTGCCTGTCGGAGAAATGTTGCTCTGTGTTGTCTCTTGGTTTTATTGAAGGGTCCCAGGCAATTGGTCATGAACCCACGTATGGATGGAGAGTTTCTTCGTTTTTTCTTGATTTTATATACGATTATATTACTTTTCAACCTGTAAGGCTGGTGCCAAGATGTCTGAACCTAGAGAGAACTACTCTCTGAGGACAAAGGACTACTTCGAGAACGAACACTCAATTTTTCTCCCACAGAATTAGCATCCACACCTGAGATAGCACATCATGCTGAGAAGAGACCAGGAAATCATCACTACACTGTTTCCTCTTTCCTCTCCTCACACCCTTCTCTCTCTCTGTGTCAAGATCACCCTTCCTCTCGTCACACCCTTCTCTCTCTGTGTCAAGATCACCCTAAACACACCAAAAGTCGATATACGTTACATAACATGTTTTAAGGCGAATAAGATGTCACCTATACATGTTTACTATATTATACAAAAGGTCTCAGTGTGACTGGAAAATATGGTCTCATTCCCTCAACAGCAGTTTAAATAAAATGGCACATGCCGTTAAAGGTAGACCCTCCCAAGGTCCCTCACTCAAATTTCCTCCTATATGTAAATAAGGTACATCCTTCCACAGACATCAAATTATAATCACAAATAGCACCTTTTGGTGGTCCCAAAGAGCATCTGGGTATTTAGGAGAAAGCTGGCCAAAGACTCAGGGAATCTGTAGACAGATCTCCCACACGATCACTGTGTGTAGTTTTTCTGTACCAGGTAGGTAAGTATTGTCTCTCTTATGTTGTATTATTATGTTTTGGATTTGACTGGAATGTAATGTTGCATGTAATTCTTTCTTGTTATTATCAATAGTAGTGTTGAATTTGGATGTGTTTATACCTGGTTAAATAAATTATTAGACTTGATTATATTCTGAATTATTCTGAAATTATGGTCTCTAGTACATTACGGCAAGTCCTTGTTACAGCAAATCTGTGACCAGGTTAGTACAGGCTAATAATTTGGCATTAAGTTAAGTGTACTTAGAGTGTACAGGCTCGATAGGAAATATCCATTTAGGACAACATAAAGTTGATCGACCAAGTCTAAATAGGGGGAAGTCTAAACCTCTGGTTACGTTACTCTAGTTAACATGTACATAGGAAACTATGGCTTGATTATATAAAGCTAATTTTACTTAGATGTTATTGGTCTGTCTCTGTGAATTTTAGTGGTCATGACCTCTGACTAGAGATAACGTTACTATAACTAAGTGTTACTATCTAAGGGGACTAATAAAGTACTATTTAGGAAAGGGTAAGCATGTTGCGGTCGTCTAAATAGTATTAGTCAATAAGCGTCTGGCTTATGACCAAGACTGGCGAGTTTGTGACCATGAGATCCGCGCACACAGCCGGCGCGAGACTCGACACAAAATCTGAATGAACAAGCACAATATAAAGTATAGAATAAATTAGAATTAATCAAGTATAGAAGATCAAAAGTATAAAAAATATGAATAACTAAGTAATGAATACAACATCGAGGTTTTTACAATTGGAGTCAGATTTAATTTAAGAGAGTCAAGTAGAATTGGAATGACAAATTTAAATATATTCACATCACTTCAAAAAGACAGGAACACGTGGGAATCCTTCTACCACGTCATTGGATACCGTCGTTGGGCCACAAAACACAAGATTCCTTACTCAATCTACATGGAATTATATACCATTTTCAGCTCTGAAGAATTATGACCAGGAGTCATCAAACCAATGTGTAATCAGTCCTCTTTCATAATTGTCAGAGGTCATTTTATTTAAAAAAAAATAAAATAAAATAAAATGATAATAATAATTCTGCCTTCTTGTGTAATACAAGGTTATGTGTGGCATAGGGAGAGCCAGGTGTTAACACAAGCATTAAGGAACCCTAGGATTTAAGGCTGTTCCATAGCTGTGTCATATCTCAACCCGGCCAGGACTCAGTTTCCCAAGAAGCAACACTCACCTCCCATGCACGCATGTGCTCACCATCCCCGGAGTTCTAATCTCCCACACCTGTCACTAATCACACACACACTCTCTCCACTAGTATTTAGAGAGTCATTCGCCAAATGTTCATTGCGAAGTATACGTTCAGTAGACTTGTTCTCTGCGTTTCCAAGCCTTTCACATTCGTTTGCTATCTTTGTTATCTCGACCTCTTTTCCCATTTACGACTACGCTTTCTGCCTGTCCCCTTGTGCTTTGTTTGTCCGATCGCCTGACCCTTGCTTGTTTTACGACTACGTCTTTGGAACTACCCTTTACTACACACCCGCTTCTGCTTCTGTGCCAACTCCGGTTCATGACAAGCTGGAACAGCCTTTTAAGGAAAAGCTTTATAAGAAAAAAAATTCTGCATCCTGCTGTAGTATTTTTTTTTTATTCTAGGTACAAATAAAGAGCCTGCACCTTTTTATCTAAGCCGATGTAGTGGATCCTAATTGACCAGAATTTCACTCAGGTATTGTGAGGCAATACCATTCACTGCTTTATAGGTCATTAGTAGTATTTTATAATCAATGTGAATTTTTATTGAGAGTCAATTCAGTGTGAATAAGATAAGGACACTGGCTGCTGCATTCTGGACTAACCAGAGCTTGTTTATGCACATAATGGAACATCCAGATAGCAAGGCATTATAATAGTCCAAACCAGAGGTGAGAAAAGAATTGACTAGCTTTTCTACATCATGTAATTAGATTTCTTATTTTATTGATATTTCTAAGCTGAAAAAGACTATCCAAGTAGTAGTGAGACTGGAGTGAATCATCACCCCAAGTTATTTCACTGCTGCACATGGTGCAATTGAAAGACTGTCCTATATGACTATCTGCCTGTGGTCCTAGGAGAAGTACTTCTGTCATGTTGAAATTAAGTAGGAGGAAGTTACTCAGCATCCAGTGCTTATTGTCCTCTATACAGTCATCAGCTTTATTCAGCTTGTGTCTGCCATCAACTGAATCAGCAGTGGACAGCTGAAGCAGTGGACAGCATTTGCGTGCAGATCTGTTAACCATGGCCATAATCACAATCATTATGAGACCTATAGTTTCATAGTGTCATTTACTTTACAGTAAATGACACTATAATTTTTTTTTGTAGAATTAGTTCCTGAATCTAATGGCATATCAGCCATATCAGCCATATAGGCCATGTCTTCCATGATGTTTACTTGTATAAGAACATCATTTAATCAGCAAACGCATCTCATGAACTTGCATTGCCTCTTTATTCTCATTTCTTTTTTTTTTCACTCTATGGTTGAAATTTTGCAATGGCTTTTAAACCAGTGCAGTGGGTAATTGCAGGTGCAGCTTAAATGCAAATAAACATTGTAGCCACATCAAGTCATGTTTTGCACTGTGCCCCTGACATACATAGATATGGCACTTAGTGAAATATACAGGAACAAAGAATTATTGGTTTCTGAGGTTTTGACAAATACGTGTAGCACAGCATTACAACATATAGAATCCTGTACATCAAGTACATTGTTTTCAGCAAGGCATGAAAGATGGTAAATATGACTTACACCTCTATATACAATGAATATGAATCAGTACCTAATAGACTGTTCTCTTTTAACTATGTTTAATGATGCACTTAACAAGGACTGATGTTTTAGGTACTTTACAAGTAAAGCTTTGTTTGATACCATACACTATACATTTGCTTCAATATGGTGGGTAGAGGCAGAAGATGAAGATTTACTGTTACTTCAGAAAGTCCATATTAAACAACTCCTCCTGTTTTTATGTGAGGAAAACCTACTCATGCTGGAGATGTGGATGGTTGAATAAACCCCTGGCTCATGGCTTTGGTCATGTATCTGTACATAGCTGTCGTTTTCTTATCAGAGAAGGGTAGACTAGGGAGCCTGGCAACATTGCATAATGAAAATTATAATGAGTCTTTATTGATCACTTATACATATGAACAGTGAAATTCTTTTTTTCACATACCCCAGTATGTTAGGAGTTTGGGGTCAGAGTGCAGGGTCAACCATGATACAGCACCCCTGGAGCAGAGAGGGTTAAGGGCCTTGCTCAAGGGCCCAACAGTGGCAGATCGGCAGTACTGGGGCTTGAACTCCCGACCTGTCGATCTGTAACCCAGAGCCTTAACCACCAAGCCACAACTGCCCTCATATGGCAGAACTCAAGTGCATTAAAGGTGCAAAGCTTTTCAAAAACAGTGTATGAGTCTAGGGTATTAAAAAAAAATTATGTAGATAATAAGCACAGGGTTTAATACTCATGGGAGGGGGGATGTTGAGTGTGTTCTACTTGGGATGAATCTGGGACATAGGCATCAATTTCACTAAACACTCAGGAGTTTCAGCTGAGTAGTTTTAGCCGGATTTTTATGGGCTTCTGACATCTGCCAGTAAGCACTGAATTGTCCTAGCCTACTGTAGCTAGATAAAATTACTCAAGACTCTGACTCAGTAGAAGATTCTGACTCAGTAGAAGATTCTGACTCAATAGAAGAACTTTATTTTCAGCCTGTGTTTCGGTTTCTTAGAATGGGCTTTACACAGATTCATATTTCCTGTTTTTCTTCTTCTTGCAATCTCCAAACATGGTATTGAGTGATTATTGTCATCAGGAATATTAACTGAGTGCACAGGGCAAAAACAATCACAGTCAAAACTGAAAACTGCTCATATAACTATAAGAGTTCTCAAAGTGGGGTCCTCAAATTCCCACAGGTTGGTGAGGTATAAATTTTATTCCAATTGTCACAACCGCAATCCAGAGTTATTATATTTCTTATGTTTTTAACGTTATTACCTTGTTGGACTAGTTACTTGAATAATGCTCAAAACTCAATAATGCAATACAAATATGAATCATTTCAACTTACAATTTTAATTTTAAAAACAAAATGTATTGTGCCTGTGATAAGTTGAGGAACAATGCTTTATTTAACATGCTTATTATTGTAAACATGTTAAATATTGTACATGAAATGTATAACAGTACTAGTTACATAATTCATATATTTTAATAATCTATTGAATATAATGAATATGTTCATTAAAGACATGTGTAGAGGGGCTGTGTGAGATTTGTTTTTAAATGGGTTCTTAGCTGCAAAATATGTGGGAACGTCTGCTGGAACATATTTGGGATGACGTGTTTATGGCATCTATTGCCTGTAATGCTATTATGACCCTATACAAATGGAAGTGAACTGACATCTGCTATGTCACATGATGGGGTTATGACGCAGTTATATATGTCTCATGATGCAAGGTTCAAGTAGATGCCTGTTGTTGTTGAGTTATTGTTTTTTTTTAATATACCTATCTAGTCAATAATAAACTTGCAGCTGAATGAGGCACCATGAATCAACCAGAGAATGATTCAGTGGTTTTTCACAGACGTTGATATATATGACCCAGATTCACAGGTTTTCATACCATGTGTAGAAATTTTGTGGGTTGAACGCTAAAGTGAACGCTAAACACTAGGCTATATAAAATTATGTCAAATGATTAGGAAAAAAAAAAAAAAGACTATGAAATGTTAGATTAGGATGGATGCACATCTTTGTTTTCATGCCTAAAGGATGTCATGTGTTTTCATTTCTGTGAGTGTCTTGTCATGCGGTCATCTGAGAGTTCATCTGCTTCACAGTGCAATGACACGCTTGTCTTACAAAACTCCTGGATAATAAAACAAGAATGAGTGACTCATCATAGTTAGAAAGACTGGGGAATGAAATGAGTCATACATATTTCCATTTGATAGGCTATGTTGACAGGTTTGGACCTATTGCACTGGAAAGCCTGCACAATTATAAAAAATTTTTGGTTTTAGTCAACAATGATGCAAATTGCATATGTATGCTTTTTTGATCAAGTGCTAGTTTACCCATATTGTCAGCGAGTGCTGTACATTTTCAATGAAACCAAAAACGGTCCCATACTACAAATGTACCTGCAAACCGGCACCATTTCTACACCATTCAAAAAACTTACTTAGACGTACTTTATGAAAATTCAAATGAAGCCATCATACTTTCATTACTCATTGATACACCTTTGATGGTAGAGTGGAAAATATAAAGTAAATAAATGTTAATTGAATGTCTATTGCTATGGTATGGTATATCATTACTATGGTTTAACATAATGCTAATTCTATTATTTAAAAAGTATAATTCTGTGATTTATGAGCCATGCATCAGTTACTATTAATCCTTATTTATATACAGTATCAGTAAGTGTGATTCTTTTCCTGTCTCAGTATCTAAAAGCCACCTTCCACTAACTTCAACAGTCTGAGACACCTCTGAAGAAAGATGCAGTTTTGTTACAATTGTGCTGCAGGTTACACCCATGACTTCTCACAGTGTTGCATACACAAGGAGAATGTACAAACTCTATGCAATGAGAACTATGCAAACAGTGTAATCTAGAGATAAGTGTACACAACTGCACATTAGGAAAAATAATATTAGAGAAAATATTAGAAAATATTAGAAAAACACAATTTTTTATTTATTTATTTATTTTATTTTATTTATTTATTTTTACCTATCTGGCATAAAATGTTTTGGGGTTTTTTTCTAACAGAAATATACAAATGTGATGAACACATGAAGCCCAATTGTGTACTTGCATTTAGAGAAAACAAGCATATTACATTTGTGCCATGCTACAACTGTGCTGGCTTTCCCCTATATAATGGGGTGAAGTATGTTTCAAACCACTGTCACACTCCTATAGAGAGAGAGAGAGAGTGAGAGAGAGAGAGAGAGAGAGAGAGAGAGAGAGAGAAAGCACACCACCACAGTTTCTCACAGAAAACCCATGTGAAAAACCATCTGTACGTCTACATATGTTTATGCAATTCAGCATAACAGTGGTTTCAGAACCTGTCACGAAACGACAGGTTAAAAACACAAGCATCCTACACATCCTACACACACACATACACACACATACACACACAGTGAGAGACAAAAATGTATGAAATGGCGATATAAGAAAGACTACCAGCCTCTGTCCTTGACTGAAAGTGTCTTTTGGAGTTTTTCAATAAATTGTAATTAACTAGAGAGCATACGGTGGTTAGTGGTTAGCACGTTCACCTCATACGTCCAGGGTTGGGGTTGGATTCCCACCGCTGCCCTGTGTGTGCAGAGTTTCCATGTTCTCCCCATGCTGTGGGGGTTTTCGCTGTATACTACGGTTTCCTCCCCCAGTCCAAAGACATGCACGGTAAGCTGATTGGCATGTCCAAAATGTCCGTACTGTATGAATGGGTGTGTGAATGTGTATGTGATTGTGCCCTGCGATGGATTGGCTCCCCATCCATGTGCCCCATGCGCACCATGCTCCATGCGCCCTGGGATAGGCTCCAGGTTCCCCGTGACCCTGTAGGATAAGCGGTATAGAAAATGGATGGATGGATGTAGTTAACTATATTAAGATAAACATATAATATTTTTTATCTTTAATTTGCATGTCAATGCAAGAAACAGGTCAATAGTGTATGGATGTGTGAGGATTTTTTAAATGGCATTACAGTGGTGACCAAATTTTGTTACTTTATATTTATATTATATTACTTTAGCGATAAGTGTAAGTAGTTGTTTTGTGAATTAAACTGGTGTAATCTTATGGTCAATTTTAACATAGAGTAGCTGTTTTGGATTCTCAGGGTAGAAAGTTAACTATGATGGTACATATTTTCTTGCCATCGTAATGGTGAAATAAAGGTGTTTTGTTTTGTTTTTTTTTACATTGAAAGGGATTCCTGGCTGAAACCCATTTCAGAATTGTTCAATTTCAACTACTACACCCTACTAAATCATTTATTGATGGGGGAAAAAATATACATTAACATTCATTGTTACATTGTTTGTTTTGATGGCTTCAGTGGGCTGTTTACAACCAGTACCGGTAAGACGGCTATGTCTTATATTTAGTTTTCTTGGAAAGGGTTCTCAAGTACGTCAAACATCCTGTTTGTTTCCCCATAAGTCACACTAACACCTTTTTTTTCTGCCTCTCTCTGAGAGTCAAAGGGGCAAATGATCTGTTTTACATACATAATGTCTCTGCTATTCAGAGGTGGTAAAAGTATCCAAACTGCTACTACACTACAAATTCAAATTCTTCTCTCAAGTTAAAGAAAGAAAGTATAGACTCCTAAATTTACTTAAAGTGCGAAATTAAAAGCATAAGAACAAAAGAAAAAAAAAAACATCTGCCTTAGATCATACACTGGTTTTAAATATTGCTAGCAAATTGGTTTTTCTTTCATCAAAGAACCAAAACTTTAGCTAAAGTTAACTACCAAAGCTTTATTGCAAAAAAAATCTCAAATGTTAGCTAACATGATAAGTCTTATGATACAAAATAACTGCATGCTAATAGCTAGCTAACCTTTCAGCAATTTGGAATGAGCTAAGGCTAACTAACAACAGCAAACATCTCACAAATTTTAGCTAGCCTGATAATAACTTTGATGATACAGACTAACTGAATGCTAATAGCCAGCTGACATTTGAGAGAATAGGAACTAGTTACGGCTGACAAACACTTTACTCCTAATCTTGCAAATATTAGCTAGCATGTTAACAACCCTGCTGAAAAAAAACCCCCAATATAAACCCTCATAGAATTTGTAATGGTTTTAATGGTTATAATGGGAATGGTATTGGTTTTAATGTAAGCTCTAATGGTCCCTGTGGGTCTCTACTGGTAATTTGTTGACTTCTATTGGTGTCATGTTATGTCTAGTGGATACCATTAAGGACCAATAATAGCAATGGTAGTAGTTTTAATGATTAGCTGATGGTTTGTATTGGTATTTGTAGTATGCTGGAAGTAACACAGGAAGTATTTATTGTTATTCACTACAGCAATTTACTACTAAAGAAGTCCTTAAAATATAGTGAAACCTGTTTAATTATTTTAAAAAATGATATTTAGTTTTATGTAGCTTTACAACAATAATCCCGATACACTCATTGCAACACAAGCATAATGCCTGAGATAACAGTCACATGTTTAAAACTAACCAAAGCCTATGGGTTAGTTATAATCATAATGACATCACAAAACATATTGTAATCATGATTTACTGCTCACTTGTTCCCCATAATTAAGCTTATTTCCCATAAAATGCTGAACCTAGTGTCTAGTGGATACCATTAAGGACAAATAATGGTAATGGTTTTAATGGTTTGTAATGGTATTTTTAGTGGAAACCATTAGAATTTCTGTGATGGTTTCTATTGGTGGGGTGTTGTTTTTTTTGTCGTTGTTTGTTTGTTAGTTTTTTTGTCAGCAGAGAACTCTTCTGAAATTCCCTCAGAATTTCTATTTTTGAGACACAATCATTTAGGCTTGGACTTTACCAAAACAATAACACAAGTCTGAGCGCATGTGACTGAACCTACTCTCAGATTCTCAGACCAAGAGATGGGGGGCGAGACCACCACAATATCTCACAGGAAAACCACTGTTTCACATATGGCTTCATCTTGTTACTGTAGCTCAACAAGGAACAAGTAATTGTGACCTCTAGTCTTCCTCATACACACTATGTTTTTTTTTTATGGCAGTAAATAAAAGACAGGCACTTTTTGGACTTTTTACAGTCTGTGTTGTGTTCTGTTTTATCAGGTGATCGAGAGCATGTGCCTTTATTTGCCCTATTAATGCCCAGAGAAATGTGCACAGATAGATAGATTTCTTGCAGTTATCATCCTATTTTCGTATACAATGGCACATGGTTGTGGTAATGTGTGGGAAACGCTGGCTCAGCGTTTATTGGGAAATAAGCTCAATTATGGGGAACTAGTGAGCAGTAAATCATGATTACAATATGTTTTGTGATGCCAATATGATTATAACTAACCCATGGGCTTTGGTTAGTTTTAAACATGTGACTGTTATCTTAGGTATTGTGCTTGTGTTGCAATGTGTGTATCGGGATTATTGTAGTAAAGCTACCATAAAACTAAATATCATTTTTTAAATAATTAAACAGGTTTCACTATATTTCACGGACTTCTTTGGTAGTAAATTGCTGTAGTGAATAACAATAAATACTTCCTGTGTTACTTCCAGCATACTACAAATGCCAATACAAACCATCAGCTAATCATTAAAACTTTTACCATTGCTATTATTGGTCCTTAATGGTATCCACTAGACATAACATGGCACCAACAGAAGGTAACAAATTACCTGTAGAGACCCACATGGACCATTACAGTTTAAAACCAGTACAATTCCCATTATAATCATTAAACATTAAAATCATGACAAATTCTATGAGGGTTTCTATTGTTTGCTTGGGTTTTTTTCAGCAGGGAATGTTATTCACTTCACCATTGTGCAACCCCCTATGGCTTTACATACAGTTTAATATTTTTTTTTTCTTCAAACTTTGTTTGTTTATTCTTGAGAATAAGCAAAGAATTTTAAGGTAGTTTTAAACATGTTGATTCTTATGCTAACCTTTGATAAGACTAAAAGACAGGATATTACAGCTACTAAAACTAAAACTGAAACTGTATAACCAAGAAAAAATGTGTTACTAATTTTAACTAATGGTGTATGGAAAGTGATTTGTCTTTGAAGGCAAAGTGCAACCTTTTATCTCTCTCTCTCTCTCTCTCTCTCTCTCTCTCTCTCTCTCTCTCTCTCTCTTGGCTTTTCTTGTTGGATTATAGAACATGAGAGACACCAATAGGTCACTGTGTTAGCACAGGCCTTGATTTAAAATGTAGTTTTGGCCAATCCTTTACACCTAGTTATAAAAAATGGTGGCTAGTCACCTCAACAATAGTGACTAGTCTGGACCACTTAATAACATTTCCAAATAACAATGAACAGCTGAGAAGAAAAGTACAAATCCACAAAGTGTAAAGAAATTCCATCACTGTTGGAGTTGGGTAATCTGCAGTGAGAAAGCAATACATGTTATTACCAATAGAGGGCAGCGTTCTCTCATAAACTCTTTCAAGTGCAACGTAAATAAACACAACAAGAATTCAACAGCAAATTTCCTATGTTATACAATTTTGGAGCTTCTAATATGAATTTCCCCTTTGTATGGCTCTATCAGCTTAGTGTGTGTGTGTGTGTGTGTGTGTGTGTGTGTGTGTGTGTGTGTGTGTATACGTGCGCATGTTGGTGTGGTATTATTTATTTATTCGTTTCTTTTTTACTCACGGTACCTGATGAAAAGGATGGAACTGGCAACCTATTTCAATAATAATACAGTAATATTACCCCAGTCATTAGTTCAGGATCCAGGAGCTGCCTCTTTGTAAACTTATTCCTAAATTCATTAATTCAATTCAACTTTATTTATACAGCACTTTTAACAATGGATATTGTCCCAAAGCAGCTTTACAGAAATCCGGATATAAAATCTACATTTAAATGTATACTGTATTTATACTAAATGTATACTATATATTAAATTTATATAAATACAGTGGGGGAAATAAGTATTGAATGCGTCAACATTTTTTTCAGTAAATATATTTCCAATGAGGAAATAAATGTAGCAATCCAAAGCATACAGCAAAGGAAACTCTCAACTGATTTCAGAGAAAAAAAAAGTCAAGGTGTTAGAATGGCCCAGTCAATCACCTGATTTGAATCAAATTGAGTAAGATTTAAAGACAACATGTTTAGAAGAATGGGCCAAAATCACACCTTAATACTGCAGCCCATTAATTTCTTCATACAGGAAGCATCTTGAAGCTATTAGCGTGTTCAATACTTTTTTCCTCTGTTTTTTCCACATTTTCCTCTTTATTACACATAACTTTATTTATGGACTTTAATGTTGTGAATTCTTTATAGTTCTGGATTTCTTGAGTTAATACTGATGCCTGGTGAAAATGTCATGTGAATAGCCTCATAGGAAATATATTTACTGAAAAAAATATTTGACGCGTTCAATATTTATTTCCCCCAACTGTAATATAAATAAAGCACTATATTCATTCGGATTACGGTGCTCCACATGTGACTAAATTAAATAAGTGCATAAAATGTACAGCTTTCTGAATCTCCATCATACAGGTCAAGCACATGGCATGACCCTGTGGAGCCATTGCAACACACACATGCATACACACACACACACACACACACACACACACACACATACCATCTTGCTCAACAGCAGTGGCAGATTCTCACTACATGCCAATGCTTCACTGGCATTTACACACTCTAAAATTTGGCAACCCAATGTATTCAGTCATGCTTGATTTACGGCATGTCAAAGCACTTGTTAAGTCAATCGCAGCTGATCTGAGAAAATGAAAATTACAGCAGACTGAAAAAGACTTTATTTGTTTGAATTTAAATAAATAGAAGCAAAATACAACACAAATATTCATCTTTCAACTTCAGCAAGGTTCAACCCTAGTAGCCCTAAAAACTTTTATTGATTCACATATTTCATTTTCTCTGTTTGTTTGTTTTTTCATGACAAGTTAATTTGATTTGGTTTCTTGTTCTGTTAAGTTAACACATTCTTTCCTGAGATCACAGGACAGGGAAATAGTGAATAATGAACCTTCATTCCCCCCCCTAAGCATGTAGGCCTTAAACAGAGTTGTCACTTAAAACAACTGTGTGTGTTGCATTCAGGATAAATTTAGTATAACACTAGCATAAAGGGACATGTAAAAAATATAGAAACAAACAAATGTAGAAATAGGCTTGTGTTATGAATGTTAAGTGAGATTTTAAGTATGATTAACTATCAATATGCCTTTGCTTGGTATATCTTTTTTTTTTTCATTGTCTTAATTATATTATCATGTTAAAAACAAAAATTCTTTATTTCAAGAAGTAAAAAAAAATTATGTTGATGACCAATTAAAAATAATAACTTGCTATCACAGGAAAACAAATTAAAGTAATAATTATACAAGAAAAATGACACATACAAACATACATGAATACACAGAAATTTTATATACATAATTTCCCAACTGAAACTACTTTATAGTGAAAGGTTTCTGAATAGTACACTTCCACAAATCACTGGCCTTCAGATGTAGTCAAATTCAGTCGACACACTTTAATAGATAAAACAAAATATTACACTTGATTCATAAGAAAAACAAACAGCCATAAACATCCTTTTGGCTACTGATATTTTCTCCAAATTCCACATACAGTATAACATATAATACAAAGTGTGATAAATATGAAAATCCCCTCACAGAGCTGTAGTACACATTATGAATAACTTGCTATTACCTTTATTTATTTCACGCTTGTCAATTCTTTGTCAAATGTTTGTCATTTCTTTCTTTCCATCCTGGATCTCCATTGTTCACTCAAATCTCTCAAGGCAATTGACCGTCCTGTCAGCAGGATGGGTTTTTTGTTACACCACACACACAAAAAAAACAGGAGAAAAAAAGAGAAAGAGAGAGAATGGAAGGATTAGAAGGAAAGACAGATGCACAGAGCTGGACCCCTCTCATTTTTCTGCTGTTCTCTCTCCATGCTCTTTTTATCTCCATGGTGCACAGATAAACCTGGCAAGGTCGAAGGGGTCTGATAGAGAGAAGCTCCGTTACAATGGGTCGGTCCTCAGCTCTCCAGAGCTTTAATTGGCCGAGTTGATGATCAAGATGGTCGTTAAAACCAGTAGAGCTCTTTTCCTTTCTTATGCGGCTGCAGCCCTGGAGCGCAAAGCAGACATGGGAACAAAAGACAAGACAATAAGGATACAGGAAGACACAGGTCTCCATGGATGCTTGACGACAATGAGCACAAACACTTGCTTGCAAACGATATACCGGTTTGTACCTGTTCTCCATTATATACTCTCTTCATGGCATGATGGTTAAAAGCAAATAGAACGACATCTCGGTCAGATTTTTACAGCAATAGGAGCAAATAGTCACGTGTTACTGATAACTCTTACACCGAACATCAGGTCAAGTTATTTTTGTTATAAGACTCATGTCTGAATTAGTCATGTAAGAATTAAAACACTTGGGAGAATCCTGTCATGGAAATTGGTCAATGAGAGGGTGGTGTGATGCGGCACGATGTGAAACAGTTACTGTTACCACCACAAAGCTGAATAATTTCCCATAAACGCATGCCTTGAAGTGTTTTATTCCCCTTACACCATGACAATTTGCCACCACGAACAATTTTTTATTTATTAATCAATCAATGACATCATACTCTTTTCTGTTTATCAGTGAAGCTTAATGTTGTGGCCCGTCCATGAAGCCAGTTAGTTCCTGTCCTATCACTTACATTATAAACAGTAGTTTCTCTCACCAGCCTCTATTTTTATCAATGTTAACAGGACAAAAACACACAACTTGCTATGTAACAAAGGAAGTGGAAAGCACAATGTCCTCTGTCCTGAAGATATCACTTTGGCAGAAAACATACAGAATGTTATAAAGTACTGTCACTCAAGACTTATTTCATAAATGTTAAATAATTATGTCCTTAGAGAAACCTTTACTATATGAACAAGTCGACATTTTTCTTTGTTAAATAACAATGCTTTTGTAATCCATTTATTATTAAACATGATCATATGGAGAGTCCTCCATGCCAGTCCCTGTAAATTAGTACTACAGAAATGATCTCGTATTAGAATGAGCTCAATAATATAAACATGCTGTTAGAGAAAATTAATGCGCACAGCATCAGTAGTTAAAGATTCTTATAACTTCTTGGTTATGAGTTGTAGCTCAATGTTGTTGTCTGTCAATATGGTGGAGCCCATTATAGTTCAGTTTGAAGCAAATTCTATGTGTAATTTTAGCCTTTTCTTAGTAATTTACAAGCATGTCTGAGGAAAATGTTGATTATTCCCAACAGTTTTGTCTCATTTACACTGTCTTTCTGCCTTTACATTATTTCTGTAAAAAAAAAAAAGTAAATAAAAAAAGAAGCTTAAAGGCTATGTGCTATATAGCACAATCATTAGTCTCAATCATAAGTTATTTCTTCACATAGTAGTTGCTTAGTAACTATGTTCTCATGACAAAAGCTCAAATTCATGAGCACCATTTTTTAATGCACTTTTAGATCTGTATTTGAAAATATTACTAGTTCATTCCTAAATTTCTTTTTGGATCTGGCTCTAGAACTAATACTACATTCAAATGAGGCTGTGGTTAACATGGTTATGATAAGATTCCCTCGGTGTGACATAGGGATACATAGTGATACATAGGGAATACATAGGGATACATAGTGATACATTTTGTGGAATTTTTTCTTAGTAAAGGTTTTGTCTTGCTTCCAATCCCACTAATAGGGATGTAATTGAATAAGAAAACATTACTCACAACGAACAGATGTGTTCTAAAGGGACACAAATATAGATATGAATAGGAGGTACACTATTCTTTATTTCACCCGAAAGATTTCACAGGGTATCTGACTAAGACTAGAAATCTGACAAGACCAGACCTCACAGGATGTAAATGAGAAGTTGCACGAGTGGTCAGATATTCAGCTCACATTACAAAGAAAGACACACTGTGCAGTAACTGGCTGGTCAGGGTCACAGTGGTTTAAATTAGGCTACTAGTTTGTTTATAATTTGGAACCAAATAAATTCATTAGAAAACTTTTCAGGCAAGTAAAATAATAACTGCCTGATCAGGATTGAAAAAGCAATTGCATGCATATCTCTAGTTGGGACCAATTATGAACTTGAGTGCTGTAGCTGAACTTTCAGAGCCAGAATTCACAGAGCATTCCAGGACTTAATCTTGAAAACGTTCAAGAACTTGGTGTTTTTCTACTCAAGTATTCCCTACGTTTTACTGATCTGCAAGTCAGACGCTCACAGTGAACTGCTCCTACCTGGGTCCATGTTTAGGGCAAGTGCCATGTCTCCTGGTGGTAGCAGTCCAGGCCACGTGGACGTAGGTTCCAGTTTTGCTACGTCATAATGGCCTGGCAGGGTGGGGGGCAGGTGGGGTGGCCTGACAGCAGGCATGAGCAGGGGACTATAGTGTGCCTCCAGACCCGGTGCAGAGTAGAGTTCATGGAGGGACCGTGGGGGTCCATACACCTGACTTTGGGTGTAGCCCCAGGAGTCAGAGGGGTGTGCGTGAGGATGGGCATGAGGTAAACCTGCGTGTAGAGCTTGGGTGTAGGGGTCCACGGAGTAGGCTGGGGTCCCTGTTGGGTCACAATGCGGTCGACTGGGAGGTGGCGGGTAATTACTGTCCCAGAAGGATGGAGGGAAATTTCTCCGACTGTTTGGAGATGTTGGTTCTAGAGAGACGGAGAAAGAGCAAGAAAGAAACTTTGGTCTTTGATATAAGTCAAAACCACAAGTAGCTTCATTTTAATGCAGGTGATTATTAATAGCAGGATTAAGATGACCCAAAGAGATTGGAGTTTATCTAATGGACTCTTTCCATGCTGGTGTGTGTGTAACTTGCTTTGTTTGTTGCAAATAGGTGTAAAACAAAGAGTAATATATTTTTTGACATTGTCTCCATTTTGTTCAATGCAAGTGTTTCAACACTGCACAAGTGTTAAATTTGCTTCTAATTTATGTCGCACTTTTAAGGTTTTCATTTGATTCACCCTCATATAATGTCAGCATATTGATATATTGCTTGGGCATAAAATTAACGTTCTAGTTTCTCGCAATTTCTATTTTTGTGTTAATAAATAAATAAATACATACATACATACATAAATACATAAATACATAAATAAATAAATGCACCTGTACTGCTCTAGGTGGCGTGTGACAACAGGAGTTATAACATTTTAAACTGTTGTAACATTGCCACCTTTTATGCTGTAAAAATCCTGACTTTACTCAGTCTAAAATCTCTTTTCTCATTTCTTACAGCCTCGTTTTGTGAAGGTACAGACTTCTGTATAAATACGACACTTCACTCAACTAGCAACTAAATAAATCACTTTATCAGTAAGGTATGGCATGCTAATATAGGATTTCATTAGGGAAACAACGGGCAGGGTCAAAAGGCAGCTGACTGTCAGCAGCAAAGTGTGTCCACATTAGGCCCCCTGCTTCTCAGTGAAGTCATGCATGTCACATGATTGCACCTCATTTCTTTCAAGTTGAATCATATGGTGTTGCATGTACCTCAAATGTTCTTATAATAGATCACACAAATAAACAGTGCATCATAACAGAGAGAGATGGCAGTGAGAGAGGGAACATGACACCAACAGACAGAACAATGATGACTTGATAAATAAGAAACAGAAAAGAGATCGAAAAGGACAGAATGTAGTACACAGAGTAAAGGACAGAGAGGGGCTTGTCCCTTCTCTATATAAGGTAGCAGTTTCATGCTGCTTGCAACACAGCACAAGGACTTTGCCACTTTAAATCACCTCCTGTGATGACATCTCTCACTCTTAAGTTGAGAGAGAGTACAACTCAACAAACCCCTCCTACCCCCCTATTACCACATAGCACCTCTCCTCTTCTTCTGCTACCCTCCCTTATTCGTGGCTACCGCCTTCTCACCCCACCAGTTGTTTTCACTAACCTCCTGTCAGCCCTTGTAGAATGTCAGGGGGCATTTTATGTTTTTAGCCATTACATTTATATTTAGAATTCTTCCGAAAAAAGACACCAGTGATGTAGTTTGAAATCAGGGGAGGTGGCGTCAGCCATAAATCTTGGTGTGGGGATAGCTAGGCCGCCTGAGCTGTTTGAAGCCGATACAGCCTCGAGCCTCGGAGCTTACCACCATATTTAAACATAGTATCTGTTGGGAGGCAGGAAGCCACACTGAAAGAGTAGAATGTAGATGGCAAAGAGAGCGACATAATCAGAGAGGGGACGAGGGCTGTGGTATTGTCACTGAGGCCAATACGCAGGCTTTTAGGGGTCAAAACGATCAGTGATTGTCCTCCACCCATGAGCATTCAAATGGTTAAGGATATTTGGACATTTTATAGATCCTCTCAGTAGCCAGGATAGATTAAATATAAACTGTAGCACCGGGAAAATCCTCCATAATTGATCTTTTTTCAAACATTTTACAATACAAACCTAATGTATGCACCTGAACTTACTTGCATTTAGCAAGGCACCTAGGTGTCTTGTCTACATTTTAACCAGCTACAGGTGTTTATCTGCATCTTGTCTCAATCAAATGCCTAATACTAAAATTACCGTATTTAGGGTCAATTTGATGCTTTTAGCGCCTAAAAAAACATGATTCTAAGTTTATTGGAAATGCATTTGAGATACATATGAGACTTCTCAAAGGGAATAGGGAATGCACTGTACAGTATTTGTTTCTTCTAAGGTCTCACCTGTGCTGGCCTGGCTGGCTCTCCTCTTGCCTTCCATCCCTGTGCAGGAGCTGAGAGCTCTGGAGAAGTGTTCGTCCACCACACTGCTGATATCCCCTTGGTAGTAGGTAAAAAGAACGCATCGAGAGCTCAGGTACTCAGCTTCCCTGACTGGCTTCTCCTTCTGTCCGCCCGAGGAGTACACAGATGAGGACAGGCTCCCTGGCACTGGGTTCCCTCCTAAAACTGGGACCTCCTCTGATCCAGAGGCGTCCATTAGGTTCCTGTGCCGAGACGATGGACTGCTGACACGAGTGTGAGTCTGGGAGAGGGTTGAATGGGAGAGAGCTTTTGCCAAACAATGTCGTAATAGCCAATCCCATCAATGTGCATGTGTGCATGACTGACAACTAAGCAGTCTTCTTAAGTGTTCTTAACATATATCACTTTGCACAAGGTAGAATAGGCTATATATGATCCATATACCAAGCACACAAACAAAATCCGTAAATGCGTAAAGGTGCAAAACATGCGAATTTGGGAGGTGTCTGTGGTGCGCACTTGGCCAAGCAAATCCGGTTTAAGGAATTGAAAAACAGGACTATACATGAATAATTCCTGATTAGTTTCGAGTGAATAAAGTGGGGGGAAACTCACCGGAAAATTGCCGACGATCGCGGCGGCTCCAGGCGCGTGAGGTGCGTAATGGCCGTAAAGCGGGCGCATGACGTCCGGGCAACTCATGATAAACGCCGCCGTGCGCCGCTCCCGCGTCCGAAGCGAAAGCGCGCGCTGCTCTCCTGTCCTCCGGTTAAAGAACCAACAGAGGAGGCCGGGTAGATTGCTACAGCCTTTCCGTAGCGCTTGTTTAATGTCTCTCTGTGCCGCGCTTTTTTTTTTTTTTTTTTTGCCCCGACTTCCAGGTGGTACAGTTCTTTTTGGAGACAGATTTGGAGCCAGTCTTCCTTCTTGAGGGACGTCATTCATTTGCTTCTGGCCAATCACAGCTATACAGGGGTGTGTTAGTACAAGAGGTGGGGATTCAAACAGAGGTTCATGCGCTTCTGGCACACAACTTATTGGAATGATTATGTAGGTTGCTGGTGGACGTGAAAGGTGGGGCATTCTGCGGACAAACACGCATCGGGGGCCATCAAGCTACCATCCAGATACCATCCTTTAATTCTAAAGTAAACTTTCTAGAAGTGGACGGTGGTAGCTGCAGTGTTGAAGGGTCACTAGGTCATTACCCAGCTCCAACAATAAAGCTTGAGAACAGGACACCCCCTAATCCCATGAGCAAAACTGTCCCAAAACATATAATGTACATAAACATTTAACATCCTAACAAATTGTATGGTAAGGCAAGCTAAAAAACTATTTGCAATCATTTAAAATATTCTCATTTATATGCCTTACCGCTCCCCCTTCAAGTTAAACCTTTACTAGATTATGAATTTATATAAGAAAGCATGCGTAAACCGCATTATCTCCTCTCAGTTACCCAGTTTTATGTTAGTTAATTATTTGGATTATATTTAGATTATATCTGAATAATCTTTATAGTAATTATTCAAATCTCAGTTAAGCCAGATGCAAACAAAAGTCACGAGACTCTTAACCTCAGCTGATTGTGATTCTGGGTCTAGATTTAAATGTTACATACACACACACACACACACACACACACACACACACACACACACACACCAGAATTCCAGTCAATCACTTAAAGATTTCTCTTAGTCAATCATTGAAGACCAATGACACAAGTAAAAATGTCTTTAAAATGTAAACAGATCACAGTTCATGTTCGTGCTTTACAAGATGCATATTCATATCCAAGAACTAATACACTTGGCATAACTAGTGGGTATTTTAGTTATTTCCATGCTCTAACATATCTTAGTACACTCATCAGTTCATGAACTGGCTTATTGGGTATTTTAAAGTAGGGAAATCACAAAAGAAAATACTTCAAAGATGCTTTAAGACAACAGCGGGGACCATTTTGTAGGTTAAGAGCAATGAATGATAAATTATTTGGTTTTGGATTAGCTCATAACTCATAAATTGTGACTCTGTTATATAATTTTGCATTATACTATATTATATTATATTATATTGTATTGTATTATATTATATTATATTACAACAAATCAAATGTACAAAACAATAAAGCAATACTATTGATAAGAAATTAGTATACTTCATGCACCGATCAGCCATAACATTAAAAAAATGTAGAGGTCCCCCTTGTGCCACCAAAACAGCACTGACCCATTAAAGCATGGACTCCACAAGACCTCTGAAGGTGTGCTGTGGTATCTGGCACCAAGACATTTAAGTCCTGTAAGCTGCGAGGTGGGCCTCAATGGATCGGTCTTGTTTGTCCAGCACATCCCACAGAAGCTCGATCAGATTGAGATCTGGGGAATTTGGAGGCCAAATCACCACCTTGAACTCTTTATCATGCTCCTCAAACCATTCCAGAACAATGTTTGCAGTGTGTCAGGGTGCATTATCCTGCTGAAAGAGGTCACTGTCATTAGTGAATACAGTTGCTATGAAGGGGTGTACTTGGTCTGCAACAATGTTTAGGTAGGTTGTACGTGTCAAAATAACATCCACATGAATGTCAGGACCCAAGGTTTCCCAGCAGAACATTTCCCAGAGCATCACACTTTCTCCACCAGCTTGCCTTCTTCCCATAGTGCATCCTGGTAGCAGCTCTTCCCCAGGTAAGCGATGCACACACACCCGGCCGTCCACATGATGTAAAAGAAAACATGATTTATCAGACCAGGCCACCTTCTTCCACTGCTCCATGAGCCAATTCTGATGCTCACGTGCCCATTGTAGGTGTTTTCGGTGGTGGACAGGGATCAGCATGTGCACTCTGACCGGTCTGGGTCTACTCAGCCCCTTACACAGCAAGCTGCAATGCACTGTCTTCTGACACCTTTCTATGAGAGCAGCATGAACTTTTTCAGCAATTTGTGCTACAGTAGCTCTTCTGTGGGATCGGACCAGACAGGATAGCATTTGCTCCCCACACACATCTTTGGGAACCCATCACCCTGTCGCTGGTTCACTGGTTCTCCTTCCTTTTACCTACTTTTGATAGGTACTAACCAATGCTTACCAGGAACACCCCACAAGACCTATTGTTTTGGAGATGCTCTGACCCAGTCTTCTAGACATCACAGTTTAGCCCTTGCCAAAGTCACTCAGATCCTTACACTTTCCCATTTTTTCCTGCTTCCAACACATCAACTTCAAGAACTGACTGTTCACTTGCTGCTTAATATATCCCACCCCTTGACATTGTGCCATTGTAAGGAGATAATCAATGTTATTCACTTCACCTGTCAGTGGTTTTAATGTTATGGCTGATTGGTGTATATAAATAGTAGTACGTTTTTTTTGTTGTTGTTTTTTTTTTTTGCAGTACACTGTCAGTGGGAGCAGAATGACATTTTTAAAACCTGGAAGATAGTTTGAGAGCTTGCAATTATAATGTACCTGATAATTTGATGATATTAACCTTTTGAACATCTGTAAGTTAACAATGTCTATTAATAGTTATATATAATTTTATATTTTGTATATTCAGTGATATATGCTGTAAAAAAAAAAAAAAAAAAAAAAAATACCTTTATAGCATTAGCTCATTTTTTGGAAAAGAACAAAAAAAAAGCCTGAACCTCATAATTCTGAGGTCTTGAGTTGCGTCATTCTCAGAAAATCACGTGGGTGTGAAGTGCATGTCACCAACCCTGAACATACCAATATCGTTGCAAAGCAATCTCTGTATTCAAACTCACGACCTGCAGTTCCAGGAGCACGAAGACAGACGTCAGTTTGAGGAAATGTGTGCTGATTTTTTAGTTTAAGACTGCAGTTCACAGTATGGCACCAGGATTCACATAAAAATATATATAAATATATAAGCAAAATAAATTAATAAGAGGTAATGAGCTGATCCTAGCAAAAGAAATACCTAAAGAAAAGAAATCCTAATAAAAAACTACTAACTGCTGGGTAGTCTGTCAATTTTCCTTTTCCCCCTCGGATTTCCTTTAAAGGCTATGCCCATTGATTTAAATATGTTCTTGTAGTTGAGATGTACAGCTCTATGTGACAAGTTGTCTGACAAGCTTTATAGAACGTTAGGAGAACAGTGCAGAATGTTTGCAGAATTTCAGGCCTTGTTGTTAGGTGAGGTGGAATGTCTCTGATGTGGTTTTTTTTCCTTTTGGAAGGATGTTGCAGTTAAATGAGGAAGTGTGATTTGAACTCAGAGTGACCCTTACAACAATCTATACAACAATCTTCATTTTTATTTAGCCAAATAGTGTTCTGTTTGCTTAAGGCAAGCTGTCTATTCTGCAAAACGATTATCTTCGAAATGTAGAACTGTTCAATATGTACATCAGTTTTCATTCTTTAAAAAGGTTCTTGAAGGATTCTTTAGTAAATACAGTTTTTGTATGCGTATAGAATCATTATCATTTAAAGGAGCATTAGGTAAGCTTAGTCTTTTTTTCCCCCAAGATTAGATGGTTAGTTGGGTTTGACATTTAAAATTTTTTTTTTAAACCCTTGAGCCCACTCCTCTATTCCCACCCATTTTCAAGAAACTCAACGGTGGGCAATCCAAACACAAACAAGCCGTCCTTACCTGAAGTCGGATTTCCAAACGGGTTTCTCAGCCACTTAGTACACTTTTGCTAAGGCTATAGTATAATTCATTGTTTTTTATCATGTTCTACATATCTTTCATGCTGTTTGTACAAGTAAGTGATAAAAAAATCGACTATTGCACTTTTAAAGAATGTTAAAATTGTTCTTTGATTTTTAGAAAATCGTCTTTTTATTCAAATTATGCCAAAGTTGCTTTCCCAAGTTCAGTGATTATATTCCCTCTGAAATCTAAAATGTAAAAATGACGTGTAACGATACGAGGCTCTTGATTTCATAAGCCAGGTATCGAACAATTCAACAGACAATTCAAAATACCACTTATATTTTATGATAAGACATTAAACCGAGGTCCTGACTTGCTGTGGTCATTGAAAACCCCGGACACTTCTCATAAAAAGTAGGGGTATAATCCTGGTGTACTGGTGAAATTGGCCCATTGGCCCTTATCTATCATGGCCCCCTAATAATCTCCATCCCTGAATTGGCTACATCACTCTCTATTCTCCTCTCCACCAATAGCTGGTGTGTGGTGGGTGTTATGGTGCACTATGGCTGCCGTCGCTTCATCCAGGTGGATGCTACACACCGGTGGTGGTTAAGGAGATTCCCCCCCATACAATGTAAAGCGTTTTGAGTGCCTAGACAAGTGGTATATAAATCTAAGGAGTTATTATTATTTATTATTATTATTATTATTATTATTATTATTATTATTATTATTATTATTATATGAGGTGTAATAAACATTTAAAAACTCATCAAACCCACACTTCCTTCTCTGAATATGGTGGGGTTAAAAACCACTCTTCTCCTAAACACTGTTTTTCATGAGCTAGTATGCTACACTGTAAAACCAGATAAGTTCATTTAACTCAAAAAAATATATTAAGTTGATAAATCAATTTCTTTAAGCCAAATACACTTAAATATAACAAGTTTGAGTTAAATTTTAGTTATATTTAAGTGTATTTGGCTTAAAGAAATTGATTTATCAACTTTAAAATTTTGAGGTAATTAGTTTCCTCAAATTTTTTGAGTTAAATGAACTTATCCGGTTTTTACAGTGTAGCCTTGCATCTATGCCAAGATCACATAGACAAAGACATGAAGACATATTTCCCTTGAGAGTCACATCTGCAGGGTTGCCAGGTTTATGCTATTCACAGCAAATTGGGCAAGTTTTGAAACATGAAGATGAAATGTTTTCATTGTTGTGAATTTTTGTATTTTGATAAACAGTCCTTATTTCATATGTACATTTTCTTCAATTAAAGATGTGTTGTGTGGCAAGTTATCTTTATGATAAAGGTTTAGTTTCAAAACTTTGTGGTCTTGAACATAATGAACATAATTATGTTCAAACTGAAAAGTTATACATCGCCATTGTAAAGGTTACAGACAGGTGAGCGGTTCGTAGTCTAACAATCAAATGTTTGAAAACACCTAGTCGTATAATGTTTTCTTAACATTCTTTGCTATTTTATATGATTCTAGAATAATTATGAAGACAATAACCCTATGTAATAATACATAGAAAATTTTGCATTAACTAAGAAAAGTTCATTTCAACTCAATTTTATTTGTTTAGAGCTTTTAACAATGGACATTGTCTCAAAGCAGAAAGTGTTGAACAAATCAAAACTATTTTATATTTTAAATTCTTAACAGTATTCCCGATGAAGCTTTACACACACTCTACATCTTTTCAGCCAGCTTCATGAGGAGCTTCACACAGAAGTTTACAAATAGTCCAAGCTCCTTACTGCTGCCCTTAAATTCTACCTGAATTTCTATTTGTTTGGGTTGAGTGTGTCCAAGTTTTGGCTGGTAGTAAAGTTCAGTGATTTTAGAAGGATTGCTAAGTGAAATTTCCTTGCAAATATATTCCATAATGTCTATAGAAAGTCTACTATGGAAAAAATATCTTGCATCTACATTTGAGCCATCAAAGTCAAATCACATCTTTAAAAAGAAACCTATTTAAAAACCACATTGAATTTAGAACACTGACATTATGCTCCATGAGTGTAGCTTATAGCATCTTGAGGCAGTTTTTTATTAGGTCTATTTGAACTGTCAGTATAGCCCAGTGGGAAGTGAACTTCCTGAGTAGGCAGACTTATGATGGGTTGGTGTAGAGTGAGTCGGCCTCCCTCTCTAGCTTTTTTTGGACATGGTGGGGTGATGCAACACCACAGATACAGCGTGACAAACACCTGCCTCTGGTGGAACATGCAGAGCTGTGAGCACACCACTTCTCTTACTTATGACACTAATGACTTTAACCCACTTGCTTTTGCATTGTACTACAATAAGTAAATGTAGCATGACATGTAATGGTCTCGTCATGTTAACTAAGCTGGGGAAAAATGAATATTGCACTCGCAATCATACAGCTATACTGAATATCAGCACTCTAGCTTGTGCGATTTTTGCACTTGCTTACAGTAAAACTTTATCCTGCCTTCTGGAATCAATAGTTACAGAAGACTTTGCGAAATGCAGAGGCAACAGATTCCTGGAAGGGAAAAGCAGTAAACTTCACGACACCATGACATGTCTGTTCAATAGTCCCTCCAGTCCTGTCTTGGGTCAGTTGTAGCTAAGTGGTTAAGCTGTTGGACTCTTGATCAGAAGGTCACAAGTTCAAATCTCAGCACTGCCAACCTGCCACTCCTTGAGCCTCAACTACTCAGTTGTATAAATGAGATAAATGTAAGTCACTCTGGATAAGGGAGTCTGACAAATGGCATTAATGTAAAGTAATGGTAGAATGCAACTGGTTAGACCTTTCCCTACTGCATGTCATGCCAGAACCCTGGGAGTCCTCCATATACACCTTTTTATATAGATTTTTTCTCTCCACTTTTGAGATTTTTCTTGGTACAAACCACTGTAATTAATCTTTTCCTGTCTTGTTGCACTGCTTGCTTCCAGCAATGCAGGGAAATTGAAAATGAGCTTCAAGTTCCCTCCAAATACACATCCATCCACTCCAATCAACAGTCTCCATTCTTACCCTAGATCAACTAGTGAAGGCAGGCATGGTTATGCAAAGCATTCTTTTCCCAGTTATCCATCTGTCCCATGCTCAGTCTCTAGAAATTACCTCCTGGTCCCCCCAGTGCCAGAGAAATTATCAAATTAGCCTGAGCATCCACCCTCATTAGTATCAAACAGCTCAAGACACTTAGTACTGCTCTCAAATTGTACTGCTCCAGGGACTGGTACTGTACATTGGTATTCTTGCCAGAATTACTCCTTTGTGCAAGTTATTAAGACAAATTAATAAGAGAAAATGCCCAGCACTCACTGTTCCACTCAGCATTCTGAGATTGTCTTGTTTCTGGGGAACATAAGCTAGACCAAAGTCCTTAATGAGTCTGGGAGGCTGCTAGTGACCTGATCCAGATAGCCATCTGCTGCCAAAAGAAACAGATCAACCACTGCTACATAAGGATACACAGACCATGACTTGTTGGGGCCCATCAAGTCTTGCTAGAGTCATTGAGTACTCATAACCGCAGTTTCTGTATCTGATAAACTATCCCTTCTTAATGAGTCCTGGTCACAGGTTGAAACTATCAGATGTTCTCCTGGAATATGTTGGCCACGGTCTTTCAACATTTTGACCATACTCAGTATCTGAGGTTGCCTACTTATAGTTGCTGCCTACGCCTTCACAGTGAAGTTATGTCCTTTGCTCCTGGGAGTGGTCCCCGGGTTGGTGTAGCCATTATTTGAAAGCAGTGCCTGGATGGAGGGAAGTGGAGCGGGTTTGAGCACATATGGCAAATCATTCATTTGTGAAATCATCACATCATCTTTGTAATGTTAAGGACTGATTATGGACTCGCACAGCCACCATGACCTATGTCACAATGTCTGAGTCACACAGTCATTGTGACCCATGCATAAAGGCTAACATTGCTTATGCTTAGTTAAAAGGTAGGGTTTTGAAGACTAATTACCAGTTGACAGGTATGATCCAAGAGCAAGACTGTTTAAAACCAGACAATATAAATCACCTGATGCAGCACCTGATGCAGCTGGTTGAAATATTTACTTTACCTCTATAATAAGTTGAAAGAATTTTAAGAGTGGCCTTATGTGACCCATTTGACTCGTTTTGGCCATGGAGCACTAAGGCTGAGGTTGTGGATTGTCAATAGCAGCTGGATACAGTGTGTGAGTGTATGTAGCAGGATAGTAGAGCAGTTATACAGCACACAGTGACTGACTCTGATCCTGTGAGTCTGTAGACAAAGGCAGTAACTTTTACCAGTGTGTTTCCTGACCCCTTCTTTGAAGTAGATAGATACAGGCCTAAATTAGGCTTTAGTTATATTAAGAAACTATGTATGTTACTGCTCAGTGTTTTGAAAGTATTTAGAGCTTTTCTATTGCTATGTACATGTATTCAAGGTGTATTTAGTTCCTGTATTTAGTAACATATTAGTGTTTTTCTATTCAGTTGAAACACTGGGTCTCATTTTTTTTCTATTCATTCATTCATTTTCAGTAACCAGTTTATACTGCTCAGGGTGCAGGTGACTCCAGGACCTATCCCAGGACAGGACAACCACTGAGCATAGCAAAGCCACCTGCTGGCATGTTTTTGGACAGTTGTAGGAAACCAGAGAACCCAGAGGAAACCCAAGCAAACACTTGCGGAACATGCAGCACATTGCACAGACAGTAACCTGAGCTTGAGATCAAATTTGGAACCCTAGAACAGTGAGACTGCAATGCCGTGCCAATGTGCCACCCAGGTCTCATTTTTGCTCATGGAAAAGAATCTTTTTTATTACTGAATGCACAATCTGCTGTATTTTTAAATAAATTATTTTTTAAATTAAAACACAAAGTTGTGTTGATTGGAGTAATTTATTTAGTGAACTGCTGTGTGTAGTGCGTAATAAAAGTATTTTTAAAAAATCATATGTCACTTATCCTTGCTAAACTGTAACTGGAAAGGGACACAACAGTGCAGAACTCTATCCTATTCTAGGTCTATAGTTGGAGGCTCTGAGTTTTTATCAAATTTCAAACACTGTAGAATTTAAATATCTAACAAAGGAATAGGTGAATTAAGAAATGTCTTTTTCATTAAATGTTTAATGAATTGAGAAATGGTAAAAAGAAAAATGGCTTTGTTATTAGAACAATCTAGATCACATATAATCTAATCATCCATGACTCTAATTAGTCACTTGACGCACTAAATAAATTTGCAAAGATATTTAAAGTCTAACAAACTGTAGTGTCTATAGTGTCCTTGTTTAACAGCTCAGACTGTAATAAAGCCTAACATAGCTTTTATACAAACCCATACTCTGACACATCCCGGTTCACTAGGCTTCAGAGCGGGGCAAACATATCTACCTTCTTCTGTTACCTATTTATTAAAAGCTAACCCTCTCAAATTGACAGCATGCAAAGAGACAACATGACAGAAGTGGCCTATGGGTGCTACATTCCCCTTTCGGCCTTTGGCAGGCTGGAATATCCTAGCAATGCAGACTAGCCACTGATGTCATTTTGTGTGTGTGTGTGTGTGTGTGTGTGTGTTTGTAAATGATGGACTACTAGATTGTCACCCCACTGTTGAACATTCCTGTTGTACAAGCACACGGGGGGCACTGCTGATTGAGAGAGAAATTGAGAGAGAGGATGAAAGACCAGCGGGGATAGAGTAACAGAGCGGTCATGTCACATGGTCAAATGGAGATGATTTATAGGTTATACTGTAGTGAGAGAGGAACAGAGACAATGGGAGAAAGAGAGAGGGAGAACATCTTTTGAGTGAAATGGCAGACCAATCAAACAAAGCCAGTTGAATCTAATAACTAATCTGAGCTTGCATCCGAAACCAAGAAATACTTTTAAATTTAACATTAGTATGTAATTAATGTTTCTTTGGCCCAAATTGTGATGACGTCCCTAAGCCTGAAATAATTAGTGGCTGGCTAAATTTGCTAATTTAAAACTTTAAAACGTTCAAATAAAATATTAAACCACATGAATTTATTCAACCCAGGTCAAGACATGACTTTATTGATCCCAAGAGGAAATTTGTCACGTCCACAATGGATAATTCCTCCCCAGACCACCAGAGGGCACCCTCACATGTCTTTTTTAATTTCTTCTTGATTGGGCTCACCTGCTTTTGTGTTTCCTCAATTAGTTCCCTATTAAAGTTCTGTGTTTTCCCTCCTCAATGGTGGAACACTGTGCTTGTGTATGGTATGTTTGCACTGTGAATGGCTTTTGTTTTCATGTTGACTTTTTTCTCCTTACGTTGCCATAGTCTAGTCCTTTGTTTTTGTTGTTCTAGTTTTTGGGTCCTTTTCGTGTTTTGTTACATAAAATATATTCTATATAATATGATATATATAAAATATATTTCTGTGCTTGTATCTAACCCCTCAGGTTCCATGTAAAAATTTGAGTGTTCCAGTAGCATACATAAAAGACAAGGCACAAATACACACAAGAAATAAACTAAGAATAAAATAAAGATACATAGTCAAAAAGTAAATCAATTAAACTAGGTAAAAATATAAAAATGTATGCATAGTGTAGATACAAAAAGTAAACCATCTGTATATATTATGTAGCATATACTATTCTAAGGTGCAAGAAGTGCAGTTAATCCTAAATTGATCTGTGATGAGGAGGCGAAAGAGGCCAGGCTGTGAGGATGCTCGCCTGGTACTAGGGTTAGTCTGGATTGTGTAATCAGTGGAGAGAGCAATAAAGGAGAGGCTGGAAACACCAGCGGGAGGGAGAGAGGCGTGCGTACGTATGCTTTATGTTTGACCTACGTTTGTGTTTTATGTTTGAGTTCTGTTCATTATTAACCTATACATTAAGTTCAGCCGGTTCCTGCTTCCTCCTCGTCATGGAAGGTTGTTACATAATCGAACACAGAAATAGGGTGTACATGCCAAGTGTCAGGAAAAAAAAAACTTCTAAGGGGGTTCTCAATACTCAAATTGTTGTTTCCTCGCTCCTCCGTCCTCCAGCCCGTGACCCGGAAATTGATCGACGTCAACCATCTTGAAGGACATATCAATTCTCTAATTGCACCACGAGGAGTGAGGAAGCTTCCAGAGTAGCTAGGAGCGAGGACACACTGGTGTTCTTGTTGAAAAACCTGACGCTCGTATAAATTCCCCTCCTCCTTTACATCTACAATCTCAAACAAAAATTCCTTTGATGATGTGATGGAATTTTGTGTGAAATATAATTTTAAAAAAATAACATGCTTACAATGAGTATTGTAATTAATTGATCCTTGCATAATTTATGTATCGGTCATTAATTCATTGTTGAATAACCCAGACATTTCACATAGTAACAGTGCATTTTGCGTTATTAAGAATGTTGTTATTAACCAAGCTCCAGCAAAATATCGACAAAAAAAGCATAACGGCAGATCCCTGAAGCACAGTGACGTAATCCATCTAAGCGCAGTCATCATTAATTGACGTCGCCTTGAAATGACGTAGGAGAGAGTGAGGATATTCTTCTCACATCTCATCCTTGCATCCTTCTCTCACATCCTGAGTGGGTGGAGCTAAGATGCAAGGAAAGGAAATGAGGATGCACAAATAAGAATTGAGAAGCACCCCTACAGCTACAGAAAACTCTATTTCCCAAACTGGAATAAAGTTGGTGTGACGTTGGACATTCGATATTCGGGGATATGCGGAAATTAAGGGACCGTCTCTAAAGTCACATACGACATTGTTAAACACATTTCTAATGAGCTTTAAATAATGGTATATTTTGTGTATGAGCTCATTCTGCAGTGAAATTCATGTCTAATTTTAATGTGGTTTAATAGCTCATTTTAATAAATATCAAAAAGGTGTGCATCATACCTGACACCTAGATGAACACTTTACAGTTGGTTATATGACTGTAATTCATTCCCTTCAAATGCTATTGAGCTTTAAATAATGGAATATTTTGTGTATGAGCCCATGCAGTAATAAAATACATGGCAATATTTATATATGATTTAATAGTTTATTTTGTTAAATATCAAAAATCTGAAAGGTGTGCATCATACCTGACACCTAGATGAACACTTTACAGTTGGTTGTGTGATTGTACATCATTCCCTTAAATTCTATTGAAGTTAGAAACGTGTATAACAATGTCGTATGTTACTTTAGAGACGGTCCCTTAATTTCCGCATATCCGTGAATATCGAACGTCCAACGTCAAACCAACTTTATTCCAGTGTTTCACAAAACACACCACAGCCTGCAAATATGGCCACCAAGGATTACAGTTCCCAACAGTAGACTCTGTCATGATCACATTCACCTGATTACTAATCACCCACACCTGAGAATAATCACACGGTGCAGTATTTAAAGGACTCTGGGTCACATTCTTGTTGTGAATACTGCTCAATGTGTTTATATCTGATTTACCAAGCTGTTGATTGATTATTGCGACTCTGCGGTTATGATCTTTGCGCTCTCCCTGGTTTTTGTGTTTTGGTTTTGCTCTGACTGTTTGGCTTGCACATCGTGAACTTTGCTTGTTTTTGGATTATGACCTTTCCTATTGATTTGGATGTGTTTGCCTGTGTATCTTTTATAAACTTTTACCTGTGTATCTTTTATAAACCGCTTACCTGTTGTGACACCAAGTCTACACTTTTTACACTTTTTTTTTCCTTTTTTTTTTTTTTTTTAACACAAAAACCGCACATCAAAAATGAATTCTTTGCTTATGAGTTGAGATCAGTGGTCCTGGAACATAAAGTGATGTGTTCACCAGTGGCTGATTTAGTGCCATTGCAACCAAAGACACAAAGTTCTTTCAGTGTCCGAAATTGTATTTATATTATTCTCAGAGTGTAACCTTTAGATGAGTGCCACAACGCTAGTCTAAAAGCCGCCAATAAGAGGACGGAATGAACAGGGAAAAAAATACACTTGTAGGCTGATTGGCATTCCCAACTTGTTTGTATTGTGTGAATGTCTGTGCGATTGTGCCCTGCGATGGGTTGGCACCCCATCCAGGGTGTCTCTGACCTTGTGCCCCAAGTTCCCTGTGATAGGCTCCAGGCCCCCCCAAGACCCTGTGTAGGATAAGCGGTGTGGAAAATGGATGGATAGATGGATATTACTATACCCTAAGCTCACTTTGAACAATGTTTCTGTTTCTGCACTAATTAATGACGTAAGCAAGAGAGAACGTCGTAATTTTCTTTAATCGCAGGTCTATCGTTAAGAGATCTTAATCATGTAATCTGACCGGAATAACAAGTTATAATCTTAAAAGACTGCTGTAATGATTCAGTCTGAAACTGGTTTTATGTGAAGGAAATTTGGTTGAATGTCATGTGAATGAAGTTTGAAGAAGAGAGCGAGAGCAGAATGGATGGAGTAAAAGAGTTGTCATCTCACATGGTCAAACAGCGATGATTTACAGGTTATACTGTAGTGAGAGGGAAAGAGTGACAGCGGGAGAAAGAGAGACCGTAAGATGAAGGATTATCCGATTTCACATGAGTGAGATAGTGAGAGTGCTTCAGAATGTCAGCTATGAGAATCAGCTCTCTCACCACATCAATCTGACACCAGGCTTTAAAGGGAACATCCACTGAATACTTCAACATCACTGTAAATTTTTGCGTACATCCAGAAGCCTTCATTTTGATTTCACAGGTGATCAGTTATACATTCGAACTACTCTGTGTGTGAGATGTTACACGACTTCTAAATCCATTCGAACTGAAGATGTAAAGCTGTCGATCTTCCAAACTTTGTGAATACAGAAATGAACCACAATTCTGCACCTCATAGCAGATATAAATACAGCTATATCCAGGCAGTACTGACTTCATGCATGCTTAAACAAATTCACAGATCTTTGAATGATATTTTTTTCCACAGAAACGCTGTGCATCACAAGATCCGCAAAGTCCATGTTGCTAAAATTCACCCACTCGTGACCTCCTTGGATGCGGCCCATCTCTCCCTACGCACAGCCAATGATTGACACAGCCAAGACATCATGGAGACTGCAGCTATTTTTATTGGCCAGTAAACTGGCAGATCTGCTCACCTACAGCAGCAGACCAATCAAACCGAGACAAGAAAACAGATGCAAATAATATCAGCAAGGTTCCGTAATCAAGAACTACATATAACACTATTGAATGTGGAAAGTATGGTAGCATGATGGTAGCAATCTCAACACAACATTGAATGGCTAACTAATTTAGAAACATTTTAAATCTTAAAACAATTGTAAGATTTATTCACCTACACCAAGCGAAGTTAATTTATATTTATTTACTTTTTTTTTTTGAGGATGCTGCGTATTATAATATCATCCTGTAAACCATTAACCACATCATTCTAACCTAATCTCATGCAAAAATGTGTCAAAATTCTAAAGAGAGAAGGTGATTACATTGAAGTTCAATGGAATTATAAGATTTGTTACTCAAATCACAAACCTGTTCTGATTTCAATAAAAGAGTAAATGATACTAGTAATAATAATAATAATAGTAATAAATTCTTATTGCATGGTGAGAAGGGTTATTTGTGATTAGTTAGCATGAATACTGAATAAATATATATTAATTGTGTTACAATCAGATAGGAAAACAATGTTTAATTGTGTTTTAAATAAATAATTTCTCATCAAATACATTTAGTCAAACTTTTGTCAAAATTTGTAAATTAATAGTGCAGAATCCGTTCATAAAATCCATTCAAAACCCTATTTTTAACAGTCTAAATTAACTAAAAACATCATTAAATGATTTTATGTTATTGTTGTATCTGTTTATAGCCTACTGTCTTTTTTTTCTTTCCTTTTTTTTCAGCAAAATGCAAAGCATTTATAAATGAGATATATTAAATGAGATATACCGCACATTATTATATTATAAATCTAGAAATAATTTAGACATTCTTCATTAGACATAAAGAACTGCAGCAGGATGCCCCAGTTTGTGTGCTATAGCAAAAACGGGTACTGTGCAAGTTTGCTGATGCATCATCATTATCCTAATCTCATATCCAAATGTCACAGTAACTTGGCATTCTTATTGAGGTGGGGACTTCTCCCTTAAAGCATCGTTTACTGATTGGAATTGCCTCTACAGTCTCTTCATTTCTGACATGAATAATATAATTATTTCAAAGAAGCAAATCGCAGTTTCATGTGTTTATTTATAACACACACCAAACTGCCAGGACCACTTATATCAGCTGGGAGGTTACGTTACATCACCTCAGCATTCCACACAGCTCAAATGATGAGATTTATAACATATATTATTATTAAGTGTGTGCATGCTCTGAATTTTATTGATAAGTGGTCTATCTACTATTTGTTATTAACTCTGGTTTTAGATACATCAAACCTTATACACACTCTATCCCTGATGCATATCAATAATTACACCACAGCAATGTTCAATTCTTGAAGTTGGTCATTTTCTCTAACAGCAGCTCTGACAGCAGTGCCATCTACAAGATCAGTCACAGGTTTCTATTAATGCTTTTCTGTTTTTCAGTAACCTGATAAGATTTGGGTTTTTGCTTGCTTGTTTGTTTGTTTGTTTGTTTGTTATATTATTAACTTCAAGAGAAAGGAAAAAGAGAGCCTGGAGCCTATCCCAGGGAACTCAGGACACCCTGGACAGTAAGCCAACCCACTGCAGGGCACACAGTCGCACACACCCATTCACATACTGCGAACAATATGGAAATGCCAATCAGCCTACAATGCGTGTCTTTGGACTGGGGGAGGAAACCGGAGTACCCAGAGGAAAGCCCTGAAGCATGAGGAAGCATGAGGCGGGATTTGAACCCGAGGTAAACATGCTAACCACTAAGCCATTGTGTCCCCATGGATGTTCCATAACATTCACGTTAACATTCAATAAAGTATTATAATAAAATAAATGGTTAATAGTAAAATGTATCATTCTGAATACTAGATTGTAAGCGTTGACTAATTGCTGTGGTTTCAAAGCAATAAAACACTTTGGGACATGATGTTATTGTAAAATAATCGACTTCAGGGTGGTAATATTAACTTCGTCAGGCTACGTCACACCACCCTGTCGCTGATTATTTTCATATAACAGCATGCTTCCAAGTGCTTTATTCCATGCATATTTAAACTTCTAAATGGAAGTTCTGAAAACTCTGAAAATCAATGTCAAATTTCTGACTTCATCTGTGTCTTTAGACGTTATAATTGCTTGAGGAAAGTGATTTAATTGATGGCCCTCCAAGGACCAGACTTGGACCAGCGCCCATTTTCAATCCACAAGTCAAAGAAATAAACTGTAAATGAAGAAAACTGATCTTAGATCAGCACTTGTTCTCCAGATCTATATATATAGGCTGAGATCTTTTTCTAGCTCTTGTCTTCAGGGAGACGAGGGTAATGTCACCCCCCAGCCATTTCGCCATGGGACTCCACTGAGATCACTCCTCGTGCGTCGTTATAAATATAAGAGCCACCTGTCAGAACAACCCCGTGACCCATCACTCCCTGCATGGGGAAGAGCAGAGGGGGAAAACAGTGTGTTTCTGGTTCTCTGCCAGACAGCACAAGCCACACTCTCTGCCTGGGCACTTCCAGTCTCTGTGGTTTGGAGACTAATTATATTGCTTGTTAGGGGACAGATGATGTCACTTTCCTCCTCTCTGATTGGTCACCGATTAGTAATCTTGTTGTCCATGGAAATGTGGACAGTGTTTGTTTTACATTGCGAGTTCCCTTTATTAAGTATAAAGAATAGCAAACCAATTTTAAAAAAGTATAGAACTGTGTGTTTTGTTTGTTTGTGTGTTTGTTTGTTTAAAATTGAGTATGTGACTAATTTTATGATTTATAAGATTAGCTACTCCTTGCATTTGCAACTTTTTATTCAAGACCTCAGTGCTTGTTGTAGTTAGCTGTATAAATAAGTGGAGAGTAGAGGAAGAGCAGATAAAAGAGGAAGAGACCACCCTTTATGTCTATTCTTTAGTGCATTAAGAGTACTGAACTGCATGTCATCAATGCAGAATTGGCTGAAAGGTAGAACTGAGGTGCTGTAATGAGCTGCATGGACACAATGACTACGTTTACATGCACATCATTATTCCGATATGAATCAGAATTTGGCAATATTCGAATTAGTATTGAGTCATATAAACGCTGCAGTCCGATTGCCCGATTCAGATTAAGACAATATTCTTATTTCCCAAATTCTGATTCTCACCCCTAGAATATGCCTGTTTTAATTGGAAATGTGTTGCATGTAAACACCTTATTCAGAAAATCCACTGAAAGGAGATATATCCGTGTGCTCAGTCTGCAAGGAATTGTGGGTAGCAACTGCAGCATCATGAATCTCCTGGGAAATGACAGCGGGAAAGTGTACATGTAGACTGGCATACTTACAACCTCCTTCCTTGGGGGAGTGGTAGCTCAGTTGTTAAGACATTGGGCTACGGATCAGAAGGTCAAGTTGCCACTGTTGGGCCCCTGGCCCCTTAACCCTCAACTGCTCAGATGTATAAATGCAATACATGTAAGTCTCTCTAGATAAGGGTGTCTGCCAAATACCATAAATGTAAATGTAATGTAAATACAACAAACATGTATACAGGAACATTCCAATGACTGTACGAATATAAACGTTGTATTCAGAATTTGGCTGCAATCTCAATTTAGTCTTTAAGCAGAATTTGATGTGCATGTAAACGTAATCACCGTATGCCTGGTTGGAATAATAAAACAAGACGATAAATGTCTAGTTACTTTTTTTTTTCATTTTGTCCTTAATGAGAGTTTCGGTGTACGAGAGACATGGGACATGGGTGGACAGGTTGCCAAATAAACCTTGCCATCAATAGTTTTATAATTTCTAAGCAGTTCATGAAGACTTTACAATTATATCTAGTTCGTGTTTATTTAAATTATCACTGTAGTGTTGGGTTTTTTGTCTAGCAGATTAGATCAGGAACAGATCAGATATTCTACAAATGTATACTCGTTGCATACATAATTAGGTGATGCCATTTCTTAGTTTATTTCAAAAACAAGTCTTCCTTATTCACATACTGTTGCCACAACAGAGCTTCTCTGCCCCCAACCACGGAAATGCTTCACAGAAATCTGTTACTACTGCACGTATATTGTAACTGTATTGGGCATTATAGCTTTATTAGGGCGACATCTAGTGGACAATAAACAAAATGACAACAGCTATCCTGACAATAATGCGCTTTATAGTTGATGGCCTTAATGATAGGATTAAAATAATATGTTCTTTTAATCAGGTTCTCATTTCAGTCAGTGTGTTTACATGGACAACAATAATCCACTATTAACCCGATTAAGACCATACTCTGATTAAGAAACTAGCATGTAAACAGAAATTTTTAATTGACGTGTATTACAGACATGTAAACACCTTAATCACATTATTAACGTCGTGTGAGAGTTTTCACCGCATTTTGCGACAGGACACGTACACACACGGCAGTGCTCAACCGTTTTACGGGAAACAAGAGAGCACGGCTGCGTCCCAAATCGCGTACTTACCTACTATAGGCTTGTAGAAGGAGAAATACATGTATCTCGGCTACTATATAGTAGGTAAATATGCGGTTTGGGACGCAGCCCACGGCTTCAAGCAGTCGTCTATTTGCACGTATAGCATGACAAATAATTAACCGCACTTGAAGCGTTCGTAAAAAATTTTAATAAAAACACCCAAAACTGTATACGGTACCATAACAAAGACGAACTGTATGTTGTTACGTGAAATTCTGGAGGGACGTCGGACGACGTGCTGCGGTGACGTAATGACGTGTGCTGTTCGAACTATGAATGGAACTATGTTCTAGATTCTAGAATAAGTAAGACATTTATTCAGAATATACATATAATTCAGAATCTAGAACATGTAAAACGGATACGTGAAAGGAGTATTCTAAAATCGACTGATGTAAACATCTTAATCACATTATTGTCTTACTCAGAGTAAGGTTCTCTCTTGAATAATAGAAATGTTACTCTACAGCAGAGTGATGATGTTGTTAAAAAGCAGTAAATATATTTTCTTAGAGCATGTATAGTATACGAACAATTAAAAAAAACACCGCAGTTTGTATCCAAATATTTATAGAGTAGTGTTAATGTGAAATATAACATGCTTAACAAAAATGTCCTTTCCTGAATCCTGAAAAATGGTCACCCTCTACATGCATGAACGACACCTTTGCTGGTACTGATTGTAGTAAATGACCTTTATCAGCTTGGGTAGAGTAACGAGTCGTTTGTGACACTGGGGGAAAAAAGGTAAATGCTGCAGTTTAAATTATGAGCACATTAAAGTGTTTTTGGATGCATGTAAATCTATTGTATGAGACCTTTAAAACAAACGCAGGCACATTTCAAAACCATAATAGGTGCAGTTTAATATTTAACAGTAACTGAGGAACGCCACCGAATGTAGCGAAGTAAAAGTATATTTCTGTGATTAAAAATGAACTTGAGTAGGAGTATAAGTATGGCCAATTAAACCTACACTTAAAAGTATTTTTTTTTTCAAAAAGTTATTCAAGTATATGTAATGAAATAAATGTAGCGCGTTACTACCCACCTCTGCTTTAGAAGCACTTTCTCATTTCTATTAAATTTGCCACCAGAGACAAAAAAACTGATGTTTGATCAAAAAGTCAACAGAGTTTGTTTGTTATTCATGTTCCTGAGATATTTCAGGTAAAAAATTAAATTACAAAATGACTTTCGAATCTGTTAGGACAAAGTTGTTTAGCACCTTATGTTCTCTACTGCCTTTTTCTCTTTATTTTTGTGCTTGCTATTAATTTCACCATCTAGCAAAGGAAGACTTGCTTCACTTCATTACTACCTCAACTTAAACACAGCATTCTCATAGCCAGTCTGTCTACCTGCAGGTTTTTGGACAGTGGTCAGAAGCCAGAGAACCCAGAGTAAAACCCACATGAACATGTGAGAACATGCAAAACTCCTCACAGACAGAAACCCAGTAACCCTGAGCTGTGAGGTAGTGTTGCTACCCACTGAGCCATCATACTGCCCACTTATTACATGTCTCTTCTTGCTGTATACTCTATGCTTCTGCTTGCCAAGGTCTACCTATGCTAAATAACATTCGTTTATTCATTCCTTACATAATCCAAAGTTGAGAATTACATACATATAATATGTACAGTATACATCACTGATGTCAATGAAAGATTTTATGTGTAATAAAATTTAATTATAAAGTGACAAAACAACTGATTTGATGTTAAGAATTTGTATTTACAAAATGACTTTTTATAGATTTTTAAAATTGTTTTTCTTTACAGTGTTACATTTTTTACATTCATTTTAGAAATAATGTTTTTCAAATATATATTTTTTTATTTTATTCTTGCAAATCGTAGAAATGTATCGTACAAAAGTATCGTGATTTTGCTCCCCAGCACCACATCACTGGACTCGAGTCTGCCAAACTGCCTCCTTGCCGCTAGATGGCACACGTCTGTTGTAGTAAATACGCGCATCTTCCGAGCATCCTCCGCGGACCGGGCCCGCTCAGCCATGTTGAAGTCAAGCCTCTTACGCACCACATTCTTTTTCCCCACCTGTGTTCCTGAAAGAAAAACCATCCGAATTACGATTGGCTAGAGGCTCACAATTCCTACGGCCTATTGGTCAGGCTGGCTATGAGTATCAAGCAGTAGCCAATCATCATTCAGGAGGCGGGATTTGACCAAATCCGGGTAGGAAAAAACGTTCTTTCAGCGGAGGGACTGTAGCCCGCCATTGTGTAGACACTTAAGCTCTATAGAGAGACAGGGACACTTGGCTAACTCTCTAAGACATTTCCTACACCCTGCCGCATTGACTTAAAAAACGAAATTAAATACGCAGGCTCCAGGGAGAAAGAAATGTCAGCCAGCAGCCTTCTGGGACAGGTAAAGAGAGGCACTTTATGAACCTTTTACGAGCGCCGTAGCTAGCAGTGACTCTCTCTCTATCTGTAGTGCAGTGCAGCGGTAGGCCTGACCACCTGCTGTCCGACTCACTGGTCAATATAAATCTCTTTTATTTTCCCCTCTTTTCATCCTCACAACTCAAACCTTCATGAATCACCTGGACCCAATCCAGAGACCGAAAGGCCAAGGAAACAAAGGTAAGCACACACGGAGTGAGAAGGCGGAAAGTTGCCCTGTGGTTTGTTGGCGTGTGAAGCTGAGGATCCGCGCGTAGCGCTAATGCTAATGCTAATGCTAACGCTAACTACACGACTAGCGCCTAGGCCTTGCGGTTTACTCCATTTTCTCCAACCCGCTTAAACCCTCGCACACTTTCCTCGCTTTGTATTTCGAGGCACTGTTTTAGAAATGTTTAGTCAGTGCGTTTGCTGTTAGTCTTGGGTGTCAAAACTGCGTTATGTTATGAGCCCACGTTAGGTAGCCAGTTAGCTAGGTAGCTAGCTGGGTAACGTTGCTAGCAAGCGCTCAGGCCAGGTTTAGTGTACTGAGGAAGTGCACCGAGTGATGCGTGTAGTGGCTCAGCTAACCAGAATTCTCTAGCTTAATGACAATTATAAGTAATTTTTTTAACTCCATAAGATCATTGAAACTCTGAAGAAAAAAAATGAATAAATAAAAACCAAGTTAGCCAACTTTTTCACGGATTTAGAAAGGTTATAAACGGTAATTATTAATCGATAGCTGCATTCGTTACCTGGCGTCCTGGCTTGGGATGAATCACACATGCCTCTTTAGTCCTTATACAAGTTCACTTCGTAAGGTGTAAAAGGATGGATTTATACCCCCTATCTGGGTCACTGTACCAGGGGTGATTAAACTTTTTGCACTCAGGTATCTTACAGTAAAGAAATCACCTCCTCGACAGTCTTATTAAACACAGCACTGATTTTTTTTTATTTAAAATACATTTAACTATTCAAGTAGACACAGTAGTCGGAGAATCCTTCATATATAGTGTCTCGAATGTTTACTTTCTTAAAGCTTTTTGTTCATGAAGTTTTAACGCCCCAAGAATTAAAACAAGCGAAACATTATAATTAAAAATGTAGATTCGAAACCTTTTGCATCATACTAAAAGCACTTGTTTTTTTTTCTTTTTCCGTTCTAGTTTATTAAAGTAAAAAATCTCATTGTGTTCTGATCACGACTTTTAAAAATTCATGTAATTTCCATGTGTCATTGACAAAATAATATTTAAAATGACTCATCTTAAATACATCTGTTTTATGGGAACAGTAAAGAGAGAGAAAGACACACACGGTCACCTCTCATGCCTGAGGATTCATGTAGTAGTGTGTGTGTGTGTGTGAGGTATAAGACATGGACGGTGTAGCGGATGCACTAAAAGTGAGTTTTTCACATTCGGTAGAGAAAATAAGCTGACCAAATAAAGTGCGACTTATTTTTACTCTAGTTAAGTATCTTCACCAGGTAATTTTGACCTGGACTGTAAACACGGGTTAAAACAATTCAGTGTAAATGGCCACTTAATGACGCTTGTAATAACTAGAATGACAGACTGACAGTGCTGATGGTGATGGTCCTACTTTTGCATCGTTAAGTGAAATTAAAAGTAAATCATGCGTCGCTTGTTAAACTATTCTGACCACTGGTGCCGGATCTTTAAGCTCTATGGCACTGTCTAGGATGCCAATCTGGGATTTTTTTCCCCCGTCAGCAATCTGAGCATGTAGGATCGTAGACATAAGTGTTTGCATAATATTGAAATATATTGAAAGTTTTTGATTCTCGTCCAAAACTTTACCGTGGTCTTTTCTCGTGTGCTTTTTGCAGACACGGGTTTGTCTGGCGTGATATTCGTCTCCGTGTTTTACTTTCCAAAACGGAAAGAAAATTGGTATTTTAACCTGCAGTAGGCAATGATTTTCATAAGCCTCAAATAGAAGGGCTGAAAATTGAGCAGGAGATACGTTTCTACCATGTAATGCATGGATAAACTTGTTGTTCATTTAGCTCATATATTTTGATATGAATTTCCCTTCTCTCACATGTGAACTTGTGGTTAAGGTGAAAGTGGAATTTGTGTGCGGCTCAAGCCGAGGTTTGAGCCGGTTAAAGCTGCCCGCTAACCTCTTTTCTTTTTCCTCTTTCAGTGCAAAACGGAGCTGTTGCCCAAAAGGAGACTTTAAACGATGATGAGTTCGAGCCTTATCTGAACGCTCAGCCCAGACAGGTAGGTCCTGTTACAGATCCACACAATGGCGGGAGCCTGGAGATATAAATGGTGGCTCAACGATTGTAGCTCCTTGTTCGGTGCCTATTATCCTCCTTAATTGCATCCTGGTCACAGGCCTTTGTTTCCTGAATAGAATATGCTGTAACTGCATTGTTCACTGTTTCATTGGAAATTAACAATTCAGAGTATGTGCACTCTGCATACTTTTTTTTTTTTTCCAACATGACGGATGGAGGAATGTTTACACTTGGTCTTTCTGGGTGATTTTCAGATTTATGGAGAAATTTGCTCTTTGCAAATTGTGGGAAACTAAAAAGAGACCAGAGGCAGAAGTACTGTAGTCATGTGCAACTTGTTTATTTAGTGATGCAGCACAAATATACAGTCCTGTGTTGTTTTTTCTGTATTGCAGTTTACAAGATATTATCATCTGTTTAGAAACAAAGATCAGAAACAGTAGGATCTCTGGGTTCCCCTGTAGTAATTTTCTGCCTCTGTTTCTTCCTTATTTTGTGAACATGTACACAGAACCGTAAATGGTTTCAGTCATTCTGTTTGCCACGTGTTGCTTATAAATCTTCAATCTCAAATACTAAATGTGCTTACTCTTACATTTATTTGTACCCTGAGGGCCATACACTAAGGTGTTATGTATTTTCATCTACATGTTGTGTGTGACACTTGGATGGACACCCATTTTGCATGAGATGGATATGATACGGAATCAGCATTGAATTCTTGTAGATGTACAACACTCATCTAGCTTTGAAACAGTGGCATGCGGTTAATGAACACCAGAAACTGGAGTCAGTTGAAGTGTGTGACTGAGCACGTTCGGATTTAGTAAAACCTGAGGTCAGGCTGCATAATTTCTAGTCATGAAAATGAACGTGGACTCTCCTCTGCCTGGAGGTGCAGGCTAAAGTATTCCTTCAAGGATATTAGTGAGTCATGTGAGGACTTAATTTTTGCTTTTTGCAAGTTTAAACTTAGCTCTTTTTTGTGCTGTGCATTTTAGTGTCTCCCCATTTTTGTTTACTCAAAAACATGTACGTTAATTAGCTGAATAACAACGAACTATGCATGACCCACTAGGTCAGAGAATTTCATTATATCTACCACTTAATAGTAAGTCTTTTAAAGTTTGTGTTTTTATTGCTATTTGTTTATTAACGGATTGTTTCTCCATCCTTGCAGAGCAATGCATATACGGCCATGTCCGACTCCTATATGCCTAGCTACTATAGCCCCTCCATAGGATTCACCTACTCGCTCAATGAAGCGGCTTGGTCCACAGGTGGTGATCCTCCCATGCCCTACCTGGCCTCTTATGGACAGCTTAGCAATGGGGAGCACCACTACCTCCCGGACGCAATGTTTGGACAGTCAGGAACACTTGGGAGCAACCCTTTCCTGGGCCAGCATGGTTTCAACTTTTTCCCCAGCGGGATCGACTTCTCTGCCTGGGGGAGCAGCAGCTCTCAGGGACAGTCCACACAGAGTTACGCCTACGCACCTAGCTCACTCGGGGGTGCTGTGATCGATGGACAGTCTCCATTCACCACCAATGAGCCTCTTAACAAGGCTGTAGGGATGAACAGTTTGGACCAGGGTATGGCAGGGCTTAAGATTGGGGCAGGAGACATGACGCCTAAAGTTGTTGGTTCTGGACTGCCTGGAGGACCTTTGAATCAGGTATCAGCAGCTCCCAGCATGCCTGCACCTTCCATTGCACCTGCCAAAGTGACATCCTGGGCGGATATCGCCAGCAAGCCTGCCAAACCCCAGCCTAAAATCAAGACTAAAGGCACCTTGGGGGGCACAAACCTTCCCCCTCCACCAATCAAACACAACATGGATATTGGAACATGGGATAACAAAGGGGCGGTGCCGAAAGCAGCAACACCCCAACAGTCAGCACTGCCCACCAATGGACAACCACCCAATCAGGCCTCTCCTCAGCCAGCTCCACCTGCCGGAGGGGTGCCGCAGCTTCCCCTTACCAACGGACAGCTTGCACCCCCTACTGTTCCATTAGGTCAGCATCCCCAGGCTCCTAATGGGCAGCCAGGTATGGCTCCACCCCAACTTCAAGGCCCACCCCCTCCGCAGCAACCTTCTCAACAGACCCGCTGGGTCCCTCCTCGTAATCGTGCCAATGGCTTTGGAGATGCAGCAGGCGGGGCCAGTCAGTCTCCTCCCAGTGCAGGAATAGGTGGTGTCACTGTGTCACCAGAACCGCACCCGGTTCTTGAGAAGCTGCGTCTTGTCAACAATTACAATCCGAAGGACTTTGACTGGAACCCCAAGCAGGGACGTGTGTTTATTATAAAGAGCTACTCCGAGGACGACATCCACCGCTCAATCAAGTACAACGTGTGGTGCAGCACGGAGCATGGCAACAAGCGGCTGGACGCAGCATACCGCTCTCTGGGCGGAAAGGGCCCCCTGTACCTGCTTTTCAGCGTCAACGGTAGCGGCCATTTCTGTGGCGTGGCCGAAATGCGCTCACCCGTGGACTACAACACGTGCGCCGGCGTGTGGTCGCAGGATAAGTGGAAGGGTCGGTTCGATGTGCGCTGGATCTTTGTCAAGGACGTGCCCAACAGCCAGCTGCGTCACATCCGCCTCGAGAACAACGAGAACAAGCCAGTGACCAACTCGCGTGACACGCAAGAGGTCCCGCTTGAAAAGGCGCGGCAGGTGCTCAAGATCATCGCGGGCTACAAGCACACCACCTCTATCTTTGACGACTTCTCGCACTATGAGAAGCGCCAAGAGGAGGAGGAGAGTGTTAAAAAGGTAATCTTTCCCACTTGCAGAAGTGAGCAAAGTTGTCTAGACTACTGCTGTTCCTGTATAAATAACTCATGGTGTGGGAGTTTGCAGAAGTGTTGACCAACACTGTCATTTTACCACTCCTCTCTATCTATCAGCTGGTACCAGAGACAGGTTTGAGACCAATCGCTAAAATGCCAACATTAAATGAACGCCAGTACTGTAAGTACAGCAATTAGGGGCATTATATTGCTCTCACTAGAGGTAGTTAGCAGGTGTAAGTTTTTATGAGTGGTGTTCTGTTTAAAAAATGATCTTTTTAGGATATTTGATGCTGTACATGCAACTGGACAGCAAAACCCAGCAGAGTTAAAGCACAAAAAAGATTTTGAATATTCCCACACTATTTGAATGTGTATTTTGGTTAGCATCTCATTTGGCAGTACATGATTTTTAACGATCTGAAACGCATGTGAGCTGAGCAAGTCAAATCACGTGTATTTCTATAGCACAAGTGCCGGCCAAAGAAGTGTTATACAGTAACAGTGAAATAAAAATGCAAGTAAAATGAATAAAATAGTAAAAATCAAGACACAGCACACATGAAGGGAGGGGCAAACAGTAAGTCAGACGCAAAGTCTTTTTGTTTTACGTCTACATCTTTGTTGTTGGTTATGTTTACTGAGTAAGGTGTTTAACTCGCGTACTTTGAAATCAATATGAATTTGTTGCAATTAGGGCTACAACTAACGCTTATTTTGATAATCGATTATTTCTTCGATTAGTTGGATTAAAAGGCCAGTTTTTATTTTCTGTATTTTTTTGGGGTGGGGGGAAACGTTTTCACATTCTGCCTGATGTTGTCCTTCAAATACTGAGCAAATTGAAGGCTATGAAAAAGGCATTAAATGTATATATGTGGGCTATGCTATACAGTGTGCAAAGAACTTTTTTATATATATATATTAACAATATATTTTGGGGAAAAAAATTGTGAAAGGCACTAAAGTTAAGTCACTATATTAAAAACACTAAAAAAGAAAAACAGAAGCACAAACCAAGTGTTAACTGGTAAGAGGTTAAACAGCACACGCATCTGTCGCAGGATCTAACAGGACAAGCCACGTTAATGCACTTGCGCGTTTGTTTGAAGCACTTAATATAAAACATTCTCATGTTTTGGACCATCTGAATCGTGCACTTTTCCTTCAGCAGCTCACTCTGTGACCTCCGCTGTTTTCCAGATGTGTTTTATTCATAGAAATGTGTTTTTCACCGTTGTGAAGTGACATCACTGACTGGGGGGTTATCCACAGTGACCTCACAGACCCGACTAATCCATAATCACATTTGTTGTCGATTATTTTAATTATCGATTATTGCCGATTTTATTGATAGTTGTTGCAGCAACAACTTTTGCAATTGTAGAATCTGGAGATAAGATGTTATCACTGTACAAAACTATGTGTTTCAAATGTCAAGAGTAAAACAAAAGACTGATGTTTTGGGGGTTTTGCATTTCAAAAAATACCACAGGAGGCTTTCATGATTTAAAAAGATTATCGAAGCGTGAAACTCCAAAGAGGAGTTTAGTATGATAGAAAGATTCGTCTTGTTTGAGGTGTATTATAAACCTCACGCTAGCCCTGCTAGACAACGTTTTTGTTTTTTTAGGACATTTCCCTCAATTTTCTGGGCTTGTAGAATTTTTATAGTATTTATAGGGCTAATAGCATTTAAGACAAGTAGCATAATAAATGGTGTCCTTTTGTACATTCGTTATTTGAAGGGAATAAATGCATGTGGCATGACGGCACATCAATCAGTCATAGTGAAAACAATTCACCTTTTGTGTCCCTTGTGAATGTCATTTTGAAGTGCTCATTTAACTGCCAGCATTCAGAGTATTTCAGCACCGCTGCATTTTAGTGCTAAATGTGCCCTGGTGCTAAACGTTGTCTGATTGATTGGTAGGCAGGTGAAAAGCTGCACTTTACGTTAGCTAGTGGAAAGCCTTCCCAGAAGAGTGGAGGTTCTTATAACAACAAAGGGTCGACTAAATCTGGAATGGGATGTTCAAGAAGCACATATGGGTGTGATTGGTCAGGTGTCCACAAACTTTTGGCCATATAGTGTATCTACAGGCATCCTATCTGCATGTACTTGCTAAACTGGGTGTACATGAGCCACACATCAGTTGTAAGAGGTGCCATCAATGCCTTTTAACATAAGATGGAAATTATGGTCACTATACTCCTGTGTGTAGTAGTAGTAGTAGTAGTATTAATTTGCAAGGTAACAATGGGCTAGATACTAGTTCTGTAGAAATACGTTCGGCAGTTGTCAGTATTTGGGTACTCAGACTGCTTTGCCCCTATTTTTAATACATAGGCTTTCATGTGGCAGTTTGATGCCTACAGTTTACATGCATGCCTAAACACATCTCAGTATTAGAGCCAGATTCACGGGAATTTAACTTTACATTTCCATGAATGTGCTTGGGCCCTGATGCAGGGAGCCACCCTGTAAATAAGAATTTGTCTTTGAAGCTGACCTCGTCGGACAAATTTTCTGTCTAAATTGTATTGTAAGTCTGGTTTATGCTTTGTCAGAAGTGCTTCCTCGAGCCAAATCCTAATGAACCTTGGAAAGCTCTGAGCATTTACAGTACCTTCTGCTGATATTTGCACCCTTGGTAAATATGAGAAAAGAAGGCTGTGAAAATATGTATTTATTGTTTAACCTTTTGGTATTTTTTCAAAAATATTCACAGAAATACTCTGCTCTCATGGATATCAAACAACACAACACAGGTTTATCAAAAAAAAAAAAAAATATATATATATATATATATATATATGTGTGTGTGTGTGTGTGTGTGTGTGTGTGTGTGTGTACACATATACATATATGTATACATATATATGTATTCATAACATTTTATAGCAATGGGTAAGACCAAGGACCATAGCTGTGATGTGTGGCAAAAGGTTGCTGAGCTTCACAAAATGGGATGTGGCTATAAGAATATAGCAAAAGCATTGAAAATGCCTGTTTCCACCATCTGGGCAATCATTAAGAAGTTCCAGTCAACTGGAAATGTTATGAATCAATCTGGATTTGGACGTGGGTCTATATCGTCTCAGCGCACTGTGAAGAGGACGGTTCGAGTGGACAAAAAATCTCCAAGGATCACAGCTGGAGAATTGCAGAAGTCAGTTGTGTCTTGGGGTCAGAAAGTCTCCAAAATTACAATCCGAAGTCACCTACATCACCACAAGTTGTTTGGAAGGGTTTCAAGAAAAAAGCCTCTAGTCTCATCCAAAAACAAACTCGAGCGTCTTCAGTTTGCCAGACACTACTGGAACTTCAAATGGGATCAGGTTCTATGGTCAGATGAAAACAAAATAGAGCTTTTTAGTAATAAACACCAGAGGTGGTTTAGGAGCACACAGAGAGGTAGCCATATGGAAAAGTACCTCATATCCACAGTTAAATATGGTGGTGACTCTTTAATGTTTTGGGAAGGTTTTTTTTCCAGAGAACCTGGACATTTTGTTATGAAACATGGCATCATGGACTCTATCAAATATCAACAGATATTAAATGAAAATCTGACCGCCTGTGCCAGAAAGCTTAAAATGGGCCGTGGTTGGATCTTCCAGCAGGACGATGATCCAAAACATACATCAAAATCAACACAAAAATGGTTTACTGACCACAAAATCAAGGTCCTGGCTTGAACCCCATAGAAATCCTGTGGGGTGAACTGAAGAGGAGAGTCCACCAGCCTGGATCGTGAAATTTGAAGGATCTGGAGAGATTCTGTATGGAGGAACAGTCTCAGATCCCCTGTTGTGTATTCTCCAACCTCATCAGGTATTATAGGGGAAGACTCCAAGCTGTTATCTTGGCAAAGGGAGGTAGCACAAAATATTGACTAAAAGGGTGCCAATAATTGCTGCACACATATATTTAACAAAAATATTTTTTTTTGTGAGATCTGTTTTGCAGTTGTTTGTCCATGAGAGCAGAGTATTTTTGTTTTTTTTTTCTTTGTTTGTTTTGTTTTTTAAAAATCAAAAGGTTAAACAATGGAGAATTTTTCACAGCCTTCTTTGCTCATATTTACCGAAGGGTGCAAATATTAGTGGAGGGCACTGTTCGTTGTCCAACAAAGGAGCTAGAAATATCAGCAAGGAATAGATGAGTGTTTTCCCATTGTCTGTTGAAATAAAATGGTGTGGACATGATGGAAAGGAGAAGGAAGACCATGTGAAATCACAGTCTAATGGAAATTATTTATTTGGTGGAGCATAATAAAGCTGCACATGATGTAGGATGTGTGTTTGAGGGTTTGAATGCTCATGACTCTTCTCGTTCCATGTTAAACTTAAGTGTGAGCCCTTCAACGTAGATTCCATAAGAACTTAATCCTCTAGCAATAGTATGACTAGTTACAGAAGTAGCTTTAAAAGAAACAAAACTTTTCTTTTGTTCTGGGGAATGTGTTTAAAAGGCAGGGTTGCTCTGAACCAACATTAATAAATGTGTTTAGGAGAGAACGTACAAAACGTTTTCAGAGTGAGTTTATTCTCACGTCTATTGGCCAGCCACTGTGGAAGTCCGTCCCTCCAGGATTTTTCCGATTGTAAAAAATTAATGCAAAATCAAGCGAACTCCTCAATATTCAGAGGAGCTTGCAAGTTTTCAAAATAACTACAGATTTTCTGCAGATTTGGGCCAAGACGCATCAAGTGACATCATCACAACACGCGTTCAGCCATAGCCCTTATCAGTGCACGTGTGTCAAACATGTGAACAGCTAAAAGGAAGGTCTCATTTACCAACAAACCTCACTTCAAAACAACTTTGTGTAATTGCAAATTTACCAAGTAGTTTTGAGCACCAAAAAGCGCAGCAATTTGTAAATTTCGAAAAAGTCAGGCTATTTTTTGGCCGCAACAATCAGTACGTTTACATAGACAACAATAAGCTGATATTAAGACGATACTCTGATTAAGAAACTAGCATGTAAACAGTAATTATTGATTATTTTAATCTGACTAGTGTCATACTCGAAGTAAACACAAATGGAATTAAGACGTGGAGTATTTCTGTTTTAGTCGCTTATGGAAGTGCATTACAGACATGTACACACTTTAATCACACTTAACGTCATGTGGGAGTTTTCACCGCATTTTGTGACGGGACACGTACACATATGGCAGTGCTCAACCGTTTTACGGCAATCGAGAGCACAGCTGCGTCCGAAACCGCATACTTACCTGCTATACAATAGGTGAAATACATGTATATGTGGTTTCGGACGCAGCTCACGGCTTCAATCAGTCGTCTATTTGTACGTATAGTACGAAAAATAATTAACTGCACTTGAAGCTTTCATAAAATTAAAAATGAAACGCCCAAAACTGTATACGGTACCATAACGAAGACCAACTGTATGTCGATACGTGAAATTCTGGAGGGACATCGGACGGCGTGGTGTGGGGACGTAATGACGTGTGCTGTTAATCGAACTATGTTCTATAACACGTAAAACAGGAACATGAAAGGAATATTCTAAAAGCGACTCATGTAAACACCTTAATCAGAATATTGTCTTATTCAGAATAAGGTCAGTAATTCGATTACTGCTGTCCATGTGAATGTAGTCAATCACAGAAACACTCTGTGAAATCCTGTACAGGCTGGGAATTAGTTTAGACAGTTATCATGGCTTGGGTGCTGGAAACCTGTTTTTTGGGGGGGATTTTTTAACAAAAACTTTCAAACATGGTTGCATAGGGAGACACTTGTGCCATGTGTGTGTACTGTTACAGCATCACTTCATAAGAATAGTGTTTTATGTGTTTAACACCTTTTGAATTGATTAACACCAATATTTTATCATGAACCTTCAGAATTATGCTGCAAACTTATTACGCAAATTAATTGCACTATTACTTTGTGACCGTGTAGTTTGTGTCACAAGCTTCATGAGTCACTGCACACGAAAAACAGTTCAATTATAATCCCTGAATGAAACTCGGTGTTTAGCCAGATACCCAGATGTTGTGTGCTAGTTATGTTGTCTGTCTGTTGTCTTCATCAGCAAGGTGTAAGCCCAAATCTCGCTCCCTGAGCTCGTCTTTCCTCTAGTTGAGGTGGTGATTTTATTTTATTTTTTGTGCGTGTACATTTGCCACTGTGTGAATCTCAAATTTTGTGTTTTGATTAATCTGTAGACAAAATACAACTGCAGATTAGTGTTGGTCTATTTAAATGCAGAATAAAAAGTTGTAGATTGAACCATTTGCCATGTTCCAATATCTGTATTATATAGTATATTGTCCAACGCTGCCCGTCAAACTGCCTCTCCATTCAGCACAAAGAATTGTTTATAATGAAAATGCCGGATATGGTGTACAGTTGCAATCCAAATAATTCAACCCCCTTTGCAAATCAGGTTTATTGTCAAAATGTACCAACTTTCAGCTGTTTGCAATGAACAGATCAAACAAAAGCAATTATAATAGTTAAATACAACAAATGCTTCAAGTGATTTCCCTAAATTTAACTGAAAATGCAACTTATAATGATTTCTCCAGTTTCAAAATTATTCCACCCCTTCATGGCAAGCATCTTTAGTACTTAGTTGAGCATACTTTTGCTGTTATGACCTGCTGCAAACGAGATGCAGAGCCAGACACCAGCTTCTGGCAGCGTTCCTGAGGAATCCTCATGGTGGCCTCCAGTTCAGTAATATTCTTGGGTTTGCGTGCTGCAACGCCTTCTTCAAATCCCACCAGAGATTTTCTATGGGGTTCAAGTCAGGTGACTGTGATGGCCCTGTAGAATCTTCCAGGACTTCTTCTGCAACCAAGCCTTGGTGGAATTTGAGGTATGCTTGGGATCATTGTCCTGTTGGAAGGTCCAATGACGCCCAAGCTTCAGCTTCCTCACAGACGGCATGAAGTTTTCTCCTAGGATTTCCTGATACTTCAATGAATCCATCTCGCCTTCCACACGCTGCAGGTTTCCAGTGCCAGAGGATGTAAAGCAGCCCCGGAGCATCACCGAGCCTCCACCATGCTTGACTGTGGACTGAGTGTTCTTTCTTCATTCTTCTTCCTCCAGACATACCGCTGATCCATTGTTCCTAAAAGTTCAGTTTTTGTTTCATCGCTCCACAGAACAGAATCTCAAAACTTCTGTGGTTTATTTATATGATTTTGAGCGACTTTTCTTGTGCTTTTGGGCCAGTAGTGGTGTACGTCTTGGAGTTCTGGCATGGAAACCTTCAGTATTTAGTACACGCCTTACTGTGCTCACTGTAACCTCAGTGCCTGTTGCACCAAGTCTTTCTGCGGGTCTTTTGCAGTCACTCGAGGGTTTTTCACAACCTGCCTTTTCAGAAATCTGGTTTCAGCCGTTAATAGCTTCCTTTTTCTTCCCCGCCCAGGTATTTCATTTATTTTCTGCTCCTAGCCAGTTCCGGTATTTCATGTGTTCTAGCTTAAGCACACCTGGTGCAACTAATGAAGCCCTTGATTAGTTGCATCAGGTGTGCTTGAGACAACACCTGTTTTGCATATTTGTGCAGTTGTGAGGGATTCTATTAAGGGGGGTTGAATAATTTTGAGACTGGAGAAGTCATTATAAGATGCATTTTCAGTTGAATTTGGGGAAACCACTTGAAGCATTCATTGTGTTGAACTATTTCAATGGCTTTTGTTTGATTTGTTCATTGCAAACAGCTGAGAGTCTGTACATTTTGACAGTAAACCTGATTTGCAATGGGGCAACTGTATCTCTTTATCGCCAGTCTTCTTACATAGTATTAGCAGTTGCTGATGGTAGATTGTTTTTTTTTTTTTCATGGTTGAATGCATAAAGTTTACAGCTTTTTTTTTTTATTTCTAACTTGTGCAGGTGGAGGTCCAGGGGAGCGACCCATATTCGAGTAATCCCAGCCGGAGTCACTACAGACTGCAGGTAAGGCACACCTTGGACAAAGGAATGATGTTCACTTTGGTTGCTTGTCGGACTGCCTGATGGTGGATAAAACGATAATCGTGATTTATGCAATACTGAATTCTCAATTATTCACCCAATTTATGAACAAAACAGCATTTCAATTCAATTTTATTTGTGTAGCACTTTTTACAATAGACATTGTCTCAGAGCGGCTTTATAGAAATATATAAACACGGTATACAGATATTAAAAGTGCGAATTTATCCCAATTGAGCAAGCCGGTGGCGACGGTAGCAAGGAAAAACTCCCTAAGATGTTTTAAGAGGAAGAAACCTTGAGAGGAACCAGACTCAGAAGGGAACCCATCCTCATCTGGGTAACAACGGATGGTGTGAAAAAGTTCATTATGGTTTATATGAAGTCTGTTTGGCCTTAGAATCAGCCGTAGTCCCAGCAATCTGGAATTGGAGTAGATGAGAGCTCCATCCAGAGGTAGGACATCCGAAACGGATCAGGCAGGTCCGGAGAGCAGAAAGGATCAGGATCTCAAGTATCTCCATAAAATCATGTGTGGTTTGACAGAAGGAGAAAGGGAGAGAAAAGATTATTAGGACTGTGCTTAGCGTAACAGAAAGTCTAGTCAGGGTAGGCTTTAATAAACAAATACGTTTTAAGCCTAGACTTAAACATTTCAGTGTTTTGGATATTATGAGACTATATTTGATCAAATCCGTCAATGCGATCCTTTGAAGGACACCAAGTACAGCATGCCCTTATCCAGAGCAATGTATAGAAGTGATTTGTAGTGTCTAACATGAGGATGAGTTTTGCATGCATGCATGTAGTGCAATAAATATGACTCCATGAAAACACCATGGAGCTAAAGGTCTGTTCCAAGTTAGTACAACATGAAAAGACAGGCTAAATAGAAACAATATTAAACTAGACTTTCACGTGAATGGTGAACCCGTAATTGAATGCGTCAGAGTCCGCTAAGCTCACCAATATTAAAATCCATTATGTTAAATTATCCAGCTGGCCAAAAGTCACGATTTAGCCAGCACCAGCACATCCCTGTTAACCGACTGAAAGTTCAGTAAATAAGCTGATGTGTTGAAGCCAGGAAGCACTAAAATATACAGTGTAAAAACCACCCTGTTGCATAAGCACCATTCTTCTAAATGATTACATGTTTGGAATTCGCTTAATTACATCTGATTCTCGTGATGGTACATTTTGCACCTTAAATTAGCTAAGAAGAATCGGAGACGTGTAGAACGTCTGGCTCGACCTGATTCTGGTTTGAACCAGCAGGGAGTAGGCGGCCAGAGGAATATAAATAGCACAAACTGTAAAAACGTTGATGAATTTATTTCAAGCTGTAAAGCTGAAATTGTACCTGAGGCTTTGGGGTTTATAGAACCGTAATTTCTAGAAGTTCGATTCAGACTTCAGCGGAAACAGCTGTATAAAATGCAGACAAAAAAAAAACAAACAAACAAACAAACCTGTAGGTGTGGTAATACTCTGCCCTGTGGCTGGTGCGTTAAAATAGATTTGATATCAGCCAATGTTTGTCTTTCAGTCGAGAGTCATGGGTATACTATGGCTGAATAAAATCTACATAATGTATCTTATGGACATGGTGGTACTCATTTTTATAAATATTTGCAGCTGTAAATGTTATCAGGAGCAATAAAACAAAACGCGGTGTGATGTATATTTGTTTGGGGTTTTTTTTTCCTTTTTCACTGTAGTCTAATATTATTTGCAAATAATTGAGCTTTTGTGTGTGGTGAATTTTTCTTTTTTTTTATTATTATTGAGGTTTTTTTTTGTTTTGTTTTGTTTTTTTACAGCCAACCAAAATTCTTTAGTCATGTGAGATTGTCCAGTTGAATTGTTTCCACACAGGCTTTTTTTAAAAAAAATAACAATAATAAATGTTAGCAATGAGTGTATATGTATAAGGCATCAGCTACCAGTCTTTACAAAGCCCTGTATTTGTGACGAAAGATTTATTTTCTTTGATTACTGATTTCTCTCACTTTCACTTGTCCCTAGGATCGTCAAGGACGTGTCAAGTAAAAGCCACTTGTTTTCGGGGAAAAAGACTGACATGGTCCTGCTCTCCCCAACCATACATCCAGATGTTTTCGCTGATTATTCTGGGGAAAGACTTAACCAAGGATTCAAAGCAAGAAAAAAATGAATGAAAAAAAAAACCCTAAATGAAGACTCTCTTGATTTCTGTTGACTTAAAAGACTTACTTTGAACTTGTAGTAAAGGAAAAAAACGATTATTCATAGGACTACAACTTAATTCTGTAGGATGCTTAGGTGATCATTTTCGCTCCTTTTTTTTTGTCCCATTCTTTTTTTGTTTTTGTTTTTTCCGCTGCCTCCTTTTTTTTTTTCCACTTTCCGTTTCTTTTTCTTTTTTTAACTGTTCTGTTTTTACAGTCCAAGAGCAAGGCTTTTTCTGCCTCATCACTAAAGTCTATAGTGAATTTTTTTTTTTAGTATTGGATTCTAAGGCCCTGCCTCAACAGGCAGTCTTGTTTCATTTCTTTGTTAATCCCTCCCCATTTCTTTTTTATTTTTATTGGGAATGATCTCATCAGGATGCACAGTGGGAGTGGCCTTTTCAGTGGCTGTTGCATTGTGAATAATTCTACAGTAGCCTGTGCGAAATGTCATTGCCTTTCTCAAAAAGGAAAGATGTCCTTATTTCTCTCTTATAAGAGTGAAAACTTATAAAGAATATTCTGGACTTTTTTTTTTTGTTTTAGGCCTGTGGTAAGAGCGGGTTTTGGTCAGGACAGTTTAATTAAGCAAAACACCAAGAAATGTTAAGTTCGTCATTTGTAAGATTTTTTTTATTGGTGTGCAAAAATGGGGGCTTTTGTTTAAAAGTCTTTTCTGACCTTGTTTTTCACCTTTTTCCCTTCAAGTTAAAAATGTTGCTATGGGCTGCTCTCTTCTTGTCATCCATTTTTCTTTCTCTTCTCTGTTTCTTAAGTCAGCATCGAGGTGGGCTATGGACCCTCTCTTTCTATTACTCAGTTCATGAAAATAAATGTGGTATACTCAGCACATGTTGCATTCTCCCCTTGTTTGACTACATTCATCACTTCCCCCACACTAACCCATATCCCAAATCGCCTGGTTCTACCCCCTCACCCTTAATCCCTTCAGTAGCCGCCTGCGTACTCCACCCACCATTCCTGTAGTATGTTAATGTTCGTGCATTTAAAAGGGGTCCTGCAAAACTTCTGGCACTGATCAGAATAATAAAAAGCTGCTGAAAAGATGTAGTGTGTTTCAGTTTTGTTTGGATGCAGTTGTGCATATAGCCAAAACAAACAGACAAAAAAAAAAGCCCCACAAGATTTAGCATGCAAGATGAGCGGAGGGTGTGTGATCTGAAGGGATATGATCGATTGTGCTGCAAAAGTGGCAAACTTCAAAGCCGTGTTATTGAAATTGCTGTAAATTCAAAAGTTAGCGGATAACGGAGTTACATATTGTGTGTTTTGTTGTATTTGATGTGTTGGTGGTTGTTGAATGAGTGAGAGTGTGACAGACGTGAAAGACTTTGCAGGTTGTTGGTGGTGTGAAAACACTTCAGAGTTCTCAAGTGCTGGTTCTGCTGACAGCTGAAATGAGGATATGCTGGTGAACAGATGACAAATGATGTATGATCTAATGTTTCACATCGACCTGTGTGTGCGCGCGCAGGCGTTTAACCAGAGCAGACACACTAAGTAATTGGGTAGTGCCAGTTTTTGACTCTACTCTGTTGAGAGACACTGCCTTTTTTTTGTGTGTAGTACTTTTAACAAGACACCTTGTCACAAAGCAGCTGTACAGAAATCCAGATGTAGATTTAAATTGCTAATATGCAAGCCAATAGGTGACATTGGAAGGGAAAAAACTCTGAGACAACATGAGGAGGAAACTTTGAGAGGAACCAAAGTCGAAAGGGAACCCATCCTCTCCTGCGTGATGCTGTATAGTGTGATTATAAACGCATTATTCTTCCATGACTGGATACTATAACGTCCAACTGTTCTTAATCTGTTGAAAGGATGTTCAGTATGAGTGTACTGTGAAGATGAGCCCTGGGATCAGCACAGGACCGTCTTTGTTGATTCACATACTGCCCAAAGCAGATCCTGAGAATGGTGAGACCTTCACATAAAGAAACCTTGAAAGAAGCCAGACTCAAAAGGCCACTAATTGTCATCTTGTGTATATTAGTTGGATTGTACTGTACATCATTCTTCCTCGACAGCTGAATACTGTGAAGTTAGTCAGTACTGAATATGTTGAAAGGATGTTCAGTGTGAGCATGTTGTAAATGAGTACAGGACAGTCTTTTGTAGTTACAGCAGAGGTTCTTGGGTGAAAAATATAGAATAATCACTGATCAGTATACTCCAACAGTAGCTAACAGCTAACAAAAACCATTATGGTCTTTACTTGTCTTATACAATGTGCACTCGCAGCAGATTGGTTAACTTGTTTTGTAGGTTTAAAAGTGCAAGGCTGCCATGTTTAGTTTGTCACCTCAGGGGCAGTCAACATACAGAATGATCTGCGTCTGCTGTTATCTTTTTACTTTTTTTTAGTTCACTGCAATGGTTCGAGATAGAGAGTATTGGCAAATGGTTTTTGTGGATCAGCTGTACACCTTATGGTTAGACACAGAGTTTGAAGCAATTAATGTTAGTCCATATGTAAAATAGAACATCATTTGTGCTTGAAGGTCGAAGTCATGAACGTAATTAGAAGTCATGCCTTGTTTCCTGCTGCACTACATGAGTTTATCATTTTTGTTCTTCCTTTCTTAATTTTGTTCTTTAATTATACTTTTGGTGAGTAAAATAAGTAATTTGTTGCAACATAGCTTCCCGGTGTTTGGTGGTAACAAGAAGGTTCTGGGACTTAAGTGTCAGTTTGCCTTGTGAGGTAGCATGGTGGTGCAGAGGGCTGCCTCACAGTTTTAGGGTCTCCAAGCTCCAGTTACTCTCTGCTTGTTCCTCCTCCAGGTTCTCCAGTTTCATCCAGCCTTCCAAAGACATGCCTAGAGTGAACTGGCTATGCCGAATTTGGAGTAGGATTCCTGTAATCCTGACCATAATAAAGTTTTTAATGAAGATCAATTAAAACATCTGAATTTGCTTTGTTCGTGTGTGTTCATATAATAACTTTCTTCGAAATTCTCATGATGCTGGAGTACTCCCTGTTCTACAAGGTTTCATGTTTTCCCTGCTCTAACATACCAACTTCATAGGAAATGGTGTAAATTAGCTGGATCAGGTGTCTTGGGAGCAGAGACAGCACTAAAATGCGAGGGGAAGCAGGTGCTCCAGGACTAGGGTTGGGAAACTGTGATTATACTAGACTAGTTTACTACAAACTAGCTATAGCAACTTACCAACAACATCAAAGTACAACATTTGTATAGTTAACAGGAAGTTATTTCTGACTGACATCTTTTAAGCAGGTTCTCACCACATCCAAGCAGCTAGGGGTCAGTATAGAGCTCTATGAACAGGGTTATATTGAATGTTTAATTGCGGTCAGTGTGGAGTTTCACGTGTTATTCCTGAGTCTGTTCTCTGGATTCTCAGGCTTCCTCCCATCGTCCTATAACATACCAGTACTTGGATTAATTAAGACAAATTACCCTTCAGTGTGAATGTGTGTATGCATAGTGCCCTGTGTTGGAACATGATGTCCCTCCTCACACCCAGTGTTTTCCAGGATAAGCTCTGGATCCACCATGACCAGGATCAAGTGCTTGCTGAAAATGACTGACTGTTATTTGGTTGCTACTGTGTCTCAACACAAGGACAAAAAAAAGGAAATAAAGGCCATCATGAAGCTGAAAGATCTAACTATACTAGCAATATATCTAATGTTATGTTTCAAAGTAGCTTTTGGAACATTAAGTAATGAACTGCACTTTAACCACTTGGTAGACCAGAGAACCAGTGTAGTGAAAGACACCTTCACAGCAGCCTATGTGCATGTGTCAGATAATTTATTTAAAACATTAATCAAACCTCTAGATCATGTAGTAAAAAGCATTTTGCATGTCCTAGTCCACTATAACCTCACCTGCCCTTGAAATGCCTTGAAATAATCATTAAAAATTTTAATGATTTAACGATCTTAAAAATTAAGATTTTGAGGTATTTTAATTTAAAATACTTCAAAAATCTTAATTAAAATGATAATCATATTGCTTTTGTATTTGCATTTAATGTCTCATTCTTGTAAAAAAAAAAAAGTGAGTTCATTACAGCATGTGAAACATCTACATTTTAGTCAATTTCCATGTCACCTGAACACATCTACCCCGATGGCATATTTGGAATATTCTACAAGCGATATCTCTGCTGAAAAAACCCCCAAAACTATAGAAACTATCATAGAAATTCTAATGGTTTCCACTACAAATACTATTACAAACCATCAGCTAACCATTAATACCAATTACCATTAGTGGTCCTTAATGGTATCCACTAGACATAACATGCCACCAATAGAAGGCAACAAATTACCAGGAGAAACCCACAGGGACCATTAGAGTTTCCATTCAAACCAATACAATTCACATTATAAACATTAAACCCATTACAAACTCTATGAGGGTTTCTATTATTTTGTTTTGTTTTGGTTTTTTTCCAAGCAGGGAATGTGCCAAAAGAAGTTACGTCATTTAAATTTCCTAAAGATCATGGGCAGAGTACTTCTCTCATTTGTTTTTCTTTATTTTCAGTGATATTGTGATAGTGACTGGTTGTCACTTTAAAC